>NC_056672.1:53291428-53593571 GCF_018350195.1 Panthera tigris
AATTTGAAATATTCATCTTTTAGTTGATTTTCTGACCTCATATTAATTTGATGTGCTTAGTGATACATTTGGTTTCACATCTACCTTCTCACCATTTGTGCAATATTTAACTTATCTTCTATTCTTTTTTGTCCCCTTGTTTCCCTCCTTCTGGATGGATCAAGCACTTTATTATTTTACTTTAATATTATTTTTGCATTCTTTTAAAATAAAACAACTTTATTTGTTGTTATTTTAATTGGTCTATGATTTAAACATATGTTCTGTACTAACTCTAGTATAAATCAAAGGCTAATTTTATCCTACCTTAATAGCAGTGGAACCTAGAACACTATATAGCCATCTATGCCCCTCCAAGTTTGGGCATTATTTTATATTATTTTCCATGTTTGGATGCTACATGGATTTTAACTTCCAAAGTGTATTTCAAGTTTTGTTTCGTAAGGAAATATTTATTTACATTTACTTTCATGTTAAATTTTCATTGCTGCTCATTTTTACTATATTACTATGGTTCTATACAGAGCTTTCACTCCATTTAATATAGGGTTTAAAGTGAGGATATCAGTAATTCTCACAATTTTGTTTCTATGCAAATATACATATTTTCTCCTCTCATTTTTTTTCTTTTTCTTTGGTTTTAAATAGTAGACCAAACTTGAAACAATCCAACATGCAATGATATAGATGAATTTCAAAATCATTAGTCTCAATGAAAGAAGCCATATAGGAAAAAAAATCCTATATGGTTTCAAATATTATCTGTTTTCAAAACACTAGAAAATGGAAACTAATCTGTAGTGACTACAATGTCAGTCTTGCTGGGCCTGAGAGCAGGAAGAATGGACTATAAAAATGTCTTAACTATAGAGAACTAATTGAGGGTTACTGGAGGGGATGTGGGTGGGGGGATGGGTTAAACAGGTGATGGGGATTAAGGAGGGCACTTGTGATGAGCACTGGGTGTTGTATATAAGTGTTGAATCACTAAATTGTACACCTGAAATTAATATTACTGTATGTTAACTAACTAGAATTTAAATAAAACTTGAAATAAAAAAACAGAAACAAAAAAAAAATGTCTGAGGTATCTCTTTTGGGTGATCAAAGTTCTGAAATTTGACTGAGATTTTTGTTTATTCAGAGATGAAACTACTGTCAGAACTCATTTTACTGTACATTTTAAATATATGTGGCTTATTGTACATAAATCATAAATGTATATAGTTTATTATACATAAATCTAATAAATTTTAAAAGAAGGCCAAGTTAGGAGGATTATCTCTCCTGGTTACTAAGAATTACTGTATGGGGCACCTCGGTGGCTCATTCGGTTGAGTGTCTGACTCTTGATTTCTGCTCAGGTCATGATCTCAGGGTCGTAGGATCAAGACCTGCATCTGGCTCCATGCTGAGCGGGGAGCCTGCTTTAGATTCCCTCTCCCTCCCTCCCTCCCTCCTTCCCTGCCTCCCTCTCTCTCTCTCTCCTCTCCCTCTGCCCCTCTCCTCTACTTGCACTCTCTTGCTCTCTCTAGAAATTAAAAAATATAATAAAAATAAAAGAATTATTACAAATTTGTACCTATTATGAGAGCAGTCTGACATAAGGAGAGATAAGTCAATCAAAAGTAATAGTTTAGAAATAGTATAGTTATATAAATTTAATATAATTGCATATAGATGGGCATAAAGATACACATATAATCATGTATTATATAATTATTATGTTATATATACTTTATATGTTTCAAGTATATATAATGTGTAATATATGACAATATACATATATAATATATACTTTTTATATGTGTTATAATGACTTTTTACTAAAATTTTAGACTGCTATATATTGTATTATCTTGGATTTAACCAACTGAGATTTGGCAATAATTAATATCAATTCCAGGAGATTGTCAGTACATTTGGACAACACACTTTCATAATTGTCATTTGATAATATATTAAATATCAAACCTTATAATGTCATAAAATATATGTTAACTGAATATTTATATTATACATTTTATTGTAACCACTTCTAAATGGAAATGAAGTCTTTCATATAATACCTAAAGATTTATTAGCATAAAATGCCAGAAACAAATTATATTTTTAAATATATGCTTACATGGCCTTCCTGAGCATGTTTCTATATTTCTTATCGTTTTATCATCCCAATTTATCAATTTACTTTTCTTTCTCTTTCTTTTCATTTGATTTTTTTTAATGCAACTACCCAAAATAGGCAAGCATATTATTGTATCCCAGTAAAAATGGACTCTGAGAGGTCCTGATATAAAGCAGGCAGTTATTTCTTATTATTAATTGCCCCTCCCAAGTGATTTCTCATCAGTTGTGTTAAAGTGCTTGAAAACTACTCATAAAGGAAAAATGAAAAAAGAATATGCCTTGTACACTGGAAGAAATTATCCTCCTTTGAAGGTTTCTTTATAAATTGTCAAATATGACCACACTGGCACATCTTAGCCTTTTCCACATAATACGTGATGGATCTTCTTGCCCCCAGATTCTTCTATCACTATACAACCTCGCTTTACAAATTTAACTTTTTATTACCATTAAAAGGAGCATGTATTAGCTACTTTAGATGAGGCTATTTTAATTTGGAATTTCAAGCAACAATTTCAAGATTAGACACACTGGAGACCCAAACGCTTGTTAAAGCAGATAAATCAAAGTGGGGTGTTTCTTTGCCATATGAAGGAAAAGAGGATAATAAACCAACTAAGATGAGACAAACAATACAAGATAATATAATCCTAAAGAGAAAGACAGGATTCTATTAACAAGGGTTATAAATATCAGTTTAAAATCACAAGGCGAAATCATTTCTGCTACATGGTAATTTTAATATAACATAATTCTATTTATTCTTCTTCTGTCAAATTCACTCAATATTGTTCTCCCCAAATCTAGTTCTACAAAGTTTCAAAACTCCCTGATGTAGTAAGCTTGATTCCCAATTAATATTCACCATTTTGCTGAGTCCCTTGAAATATGCTTTTGTTGTCATAGATTTTTTAAAGAAGCAGAATATATGTGTGTATATTATACTCTACACATACCACATTGATCAAATACAATCATTCCTGTAGATACTACTTAATGGCAATAATTTTGATAATTTTTTCAAAATTATCTTTCTACAAAATTTTGTCTTCAGGTTTAAAAAATGTAGACAAACTACCAAACCAGTTCCCATAATTTCATGTCATTTTAGGTAATGAGCCATAATTACATTCATTCATCTCTTTCAGCATATACTACACTTTCAAATTCCAAAATAAACTATCTTACTGCGCATAGTTTTAAGAAAATATACATGCAGAGCATATAACTAAATGAGAAGATTTTGTTTTGTTTTGTTTTTTAACAAATTACTAGAAAAATTTAGAGTAAGGATTTGAGCATGATAATCTAATAAGGAAACAAATACTTAAGCCTGATTGCGTCAGGCTTTCAAAACAAGGATAAATGTACTACATATGAAGTATACTACTTATATTATAATAACAGAAGGGCATCGGAAATATATGTGCTATAAATAATGATCATTGCTGTTTTCACTGAACAAAGTGAATCTACGATTCCAATCATTTTAAAGAATAAGCCATATGCCACTTTCCCAGAAACTCGTGACCCCAAATTTTCAATCCTTTTCCCTTCCAGACATGACCAACCAGGCATTTGCCACTGCCCATGGTTCATACCCACACACATATATACACACATATCTTTGGACACAAAGTGAAGGACCATTTTATCTACTAGAAGTTCTAGCTGTAATGAAAATCTATTTTCATCCTTATCTTTCAAGGTTTTTGTTGAACTGGGCTACAGTACATCCTGGCTTGTAACAACAGACCCATCCCATTCATTGACGAATCAAGTCTGAGTTCTTTCCTTCATCATTTCTTCATAATGGAAGTACTCTGCCCCAATATAGCCACAGGTTTGAGTTGAAAGGGGCATCAATAGTCGTCTGCTCAGGGCTCCTGGGTGGCTCAGTCAGTTGAGCGTCCGACTTCAGCTCAGATTATGATCTCACAGTGAGTTCGAGCCCCACATCGGACTCTGTGCTGACAGCTCAGAGCCTGGAGTCTGCTTCAGGTTCTGTCTCCCTCTCTCTCTGCCCCTCCCCTGCTCATGCTCTGTCTCTGTCTCAAAAATAAATTAACTAATTACAAAAAATAGTCATCTGCTCTACTTACTCCTGCATTTTATGTTTTCTTTCTAACTTCGCTTGTGACCAATCTGTGAAATAGAAGTTCCATTTTTCAGTGGACTGATGCCCCATTTAAACTTAAGACAATACATCTGTTCACTTACAGCAGCTCTGGCCACATGGTCATCTGATATTCTATGGCAAGATGTTTTGTCTCTACCAAGGCCCAATAGCATGGCAATATTCAATGGATCTACTCTTAATAGACTTGGGACAGTACCCCATTTTATTACCTAAAGCTCATATGCCCTACCTCTAAGGGCAGAGTAGTAGTGGTGGAGCAGGGACCACCCAAACTTTACTGTCAACCCAAACTTTTAATCCACAACACTAGAGTTGTATTCTCCTTTTCCTATTTTTCAGTTTTCAGAGTAATTGCAGTCCATTTGTGAGAGAACAAAGGGAAATCATGATCACTTTTACTTTCTTTGAGGATCTGGCCTCTCCTTCAGTCAATGGTTTCAGGTGTAAAAACGGATTCAGGCCTGGAAAAGTTTGTGATTTTTTTTCTACTGCAATGTCTCTCAGACTCCTGATCATCTATCCTGGATTGTTTTTGATAACATATATTGAGCAATATCATCAATATTAGCTACTCATCCATTTTACCTTTTTCTATTAAGTATCTGCATAATTCTTAGGCCCCTGATGTCACTCTGACCTTGCTGTTCATTATAAAATATCATCACCATGCTTTGATTGTTAAGCATCAATACCTGGCCTCTACTATTTTGAGATCCCATCCTCCCTATTGCTCTCAGGGACCGTGATTCTTAAAATAATCACTTGCTGATAGTGCTGACCAACAATGAGTTTCATAGTGATACTGGTATGCTCTTCATGAGTATGTAAGTTATTACCTCCATCTCTCACTAATCTACACTCAATATCATCATAAGGGTACATAAAAGAAGACTGAATATTCAGCCATCTTCCTTATTTCAAAAATATCACAAGGTATCCAAAACCAAAACAGAAGTGATAAAGGAAGAAATACAACAGCCCATAAATTGTGGGAAGGAAGTCAAGGACTCACAAATCAAAGTTGAATAGGAATAGTATACAACAACCAACAAAGAGACTTGAAGGAAATATAATTCATAATATATATATATATATATATATATATATATATATATAATTCAAGGCATAAAATAATACTTTAATGATTATTTCATGCTGCAAAATATCTTAAAAGCAAATGAATTAAATAAAACAAAAGTCAATTAGAAGATCATAAAAAAACAGATTTAAATAAAACCAAGGACAAATAGGAAAATAAGCAAGGGCCAAAACAACAGAATTAAAGAAAAAATTAATAAAGTACAAACTGTTTTGCAATGGGTTTTCTGACAGAACACAAGTGTCATTAAAACCACCTCTAAACCCAAACCAAAATGGGAAAGGAAAAGACTCATATCAACATCGTCATCACTAGACACATAGATTTGGGCAAGTCTACCACTAATGGTCATCTGATCTATAAATGTGGTGAGATTGACAAAAGACCTATAGAAAAATTTGAGAAGGAGGCTGCTGAGATGGGAAAGGGCTCCTTCAAGTCCGCCCGGGTCTTGGATAAACTGAAAGCCGAACGTGAAGGTGGTTATCACCTGTGGAAATTTGAGACCAGCAAGTTTTATGTGACCATCATTGATGCCCCAGGACAGAGATTTTACCAAAAATATGATTACAGGCATATCTCAGGCCGACTCTGCTGTCCCGATCGTTGCTGCTGGTGTTGGCGAATTTGAAGCATGTATCTCCAAGAATGGGCAGACCTGTGAGCATGGCCTTCTGCCTTACACACTGGGTATAAAACAGTTTATTGTTGGTGTTAACAAAATGAATTCCACTGAGCCAACCTACAGCCAGAAGAGATAACGAGGAAATCGGTAAGGAAGTCAGCACCTACCTTAAGAAAATTGGCTACAACCCTGACACAGTAGCATTTGTGCCAATTTCTGGTCCGAATGGTGACAACATGCTGGAGCGAAGTGCTAACATGCCTTGGTTCAAGGAATGGAAAGTCACCCGTAAAGATGGCAATGCCAGTGGAACCACACTGCTTGAAGCTCTGGATTGCATTCTGCCAGCTACTCGTCCAACTGACAAGCCCTTGTGTCTGCCCCTACAGGATGCCTACAAAATTGGTGGTATTAGTACTGTCCCTATGGGTCGAGTGGAGACCGGTGTTCTTAAGCCAGGCATGGTGGTCACTTTTGCTCCAGTCAATGTTACAACTGAAGTTAAACTCTGTTGAAATGCACCATGAAGCTTTGAGTGAAGCTCTTCCTGGAGACAATGTGGGCTTCAATGTCAACAAGGTATCTGTCAAAGATGTTCATCGTGGCAATGTGGCTGGTGATAGCAAGAGTGAGCTACCAATGGAAGCAGCTGGCTTCACAGCTCAGGTGATTATCCTGAACCATCCAGGCCAAATCAGTGCTGGATATGCACCTGTGCTGCACTGTGCCCGCAAGTTTGCTGAGCTGAAGGAGAAGACTGACTGTCATTCTGGAAAAAAGCTGGAAGATGGTCCCAAGTTCTTGAAATCTGGTGATGCTGCCATCATTGATATGGTTCCTGGCAAGTCCATGTGTGTTGACAGCTTCTCTGACTATCCTCCTCTGGGCCGTTTTGCTGTTCATGACATGAGATAGACATGTCATCTCATGGTTGCTGTGGGTGTCATCAAAGCAGTGGACAAGAAGGCAGCTGGACCTGGCAAGGTCACCAAGTCTGCCCAGAAAGCTCGGAAGGCTAAATGAATGTTATCCCCAATACCTACTACCCCAGTCTTAATCAGTGGTGGAAGAACAGTCTCAGAACTGTTTGTGTCAATTGGCCACTTAGGCTTAATAGTAAAAGACTGGTTAATGATAACAATGCATTGTCAAGCCTTCAGAAGGAAAGGAGAATGTTTTGTGGACCATTTGGGTTTTTTTGTGTGTGGCAGTTTTAAGTTACTAGTTTTTAAAATCAGTACTTTTTAATGGAAACGACTTGACCAAAAATCTGTCATAGAATTTTGAGACCCAATAAAACAAAAGTGTAATGAGAAACCTGTGTCTTCTTTTGGTCAACACTGCAACCTTGTACTATTCAGGTAAAAGATTAAGAGTTGCCCATAACCTGTTCCTGGTGTTAATATCTGCTGAAACTGAGAATTGGGTTAATGGGTTGTTTTCCCCTTGGCTGGGAAACATTTTTACCAGGTAAGGGAAAGAAACAAGCACATAAAGCTATGGGAAAAGGGGATCTGCAACATAGTTTAGAACAGTAACATCATTAAGGTAAGTTATAAATGATTAAATTCTGTAATACCAAACTCAATGTGTTGCATATAAAATTTGTATACTATCACTATTGAGTAAACTTGATGCATTGTCATAATTGAGTTTCCTAGTTACTGGAATGCTTTGTCGCATTTATAAATCTTGTAGTTTAAAGTACCCTGAAAGGTCAGCCATTAAATAACATTATTATATTTAATAGTAGAGTTCATTGTATCCAAACTGCAGGAGAACAAAGTATATACTGGACGTTTACTGTCACTTGAGAACTAGAAACCCACCTCCAATAGGAATTTTCATCTAAGCCAAGCTTCAGTGAAGAGGGAACATTGCTGCACTGGAGATTTAAAACCCAAAGTGGCAATACTCAGCCTAAATGAGGACCTGTCTTGGACTGTAAGGTAAGCTTTGTTTTAAGTTGAAAATGTTTTCAAGATTTTGCTAAAGATGTCCTTCCAAAATCATTACCTAATGAGAAGCAATAAAAGAATGACCATTCCAAGTGAATTTGATGGATGGGTTGGAAAGTGAAGAGCTCATTAAACTCTACTGTGTTTATTTTGTAACTTCTATAAAGTGTATGTAGACTGGTAAATTAACAGTACCTTTCTTTGATTGACAACAATGTAGTCTTAAGTTCTTAGTTTTGGATAGCTGGCAAATCTCTTAAGAACACTGGTGCATTTGATAGAACATTCCATGCATCTTGACTATTTGGACGTTAATTCCGTAAGACCCTATTTGACCCCTAAATTTTAAGTTGCTTTGAAATAGGCAAAATCACAGGACACCTTGTATTTTATACTGCTAACATTTACTAAGTGGAAAGTGTCCTAGAACCTAAAGTGGCCATAAATGAGAACTCCAACTGAAAATACTTTCTTTCTTCTAAACTAGGTACAATGCTTGGTCTCTCGACAGTATTACCAGAGACAGTGTAAATTAAAACTTAATAAGACTTTGCCTCCACAGCTCCAAAATACCATTAATTTTTTTCCTCTTATTTGTACAAATATGTTGATTACTATTGGTTTAAGATTAGAGGAGTGGAGATTGGTAAGATTCTTAAACAGCATGTCAATAAATGGTAGCCAGGATAAGAAATCTTATATATTGGAAGGGATTTATTGTTCACCCCTCCCCCGCAAAGAAATCACTTAGCTGCAGAAAATGCCTACCACTAAATGGAGGAAGGAAAGTGGAAATATTATCCAGAAAAGCTTCAGTTGGGCCAGTTGGGGTACTTAACTCCATAGAACCCAATGCAATATAGGCTTGTGAAGACAGCCGTCTGGTTTGAGCACCACCTACTGGTAGTCCCTATAAATTATTTACAAACTGTTTCAAAAATGAATCTGTAAATTGAGGATATAGAAGTTTACTTTAGCTCTGTTGAATTTTATGTACTAATTGCCTTGTTTGTTTGAATTGGTTAAAACTAAGAGTGGTTTTGTAAAAATAAAAATTAAAAAAAAAGTACAAACTAATAGCTGTTGCTAAAAATGAACGGAGGTACTTAGGAGAAACATTTGCAAACCATAGTTTCACAAGACAAATTAAAGCAATTTTAAAGAAGGTAAATTAGAGACAAAGCTAATTCATCAGATGATAATTACAAAAAAAGAAAAAAGAAAGAGAGAGAGAGAACTTGAGACTAGAAACAAAGTACTAAAAATGAATAAAGAACTGACACTAAAGATTTACACATGTCCAACAAATACACATTACATATATAAAACACCAAAGCATACCATGGAAGAGAAAAAGCTATTTGCTTATCTGAGAGTAAATATTACATCATTCCCAAAAGTTAGAAATCAGGCTGGTCTCACATTTCTCCTAAAGAACATTTAATGCCAAAGAATAATGGAAACTCCAAAGTTCTTAGAGGAAAAACAATTGTAAACTGAAAATATTATTGTCAAGTACCAAGTAGACATTTTTTTAACATGTAAGAAGTAAGGCCATGTATAATCTTGGATACATAATAAAGAAAATGCAAAACAGCAAATACAGTATATTATGAATGACTCAAAAAATGAGCTCAAAAAATGAGCACACATAAAAATAATTCATAGAGATCAATGAAAACATTTAAATATAGAATTAATCTAAAAATATTTGCAAATTAGGAGTATAGAAGAGAATATAAATATTATATCTCTGGTCATGTTAAAATGAATAAGATATTCAAATATATTGATGGGAGGAGGGTGGAGTGGATTTGAGAATTATTATTTTAATTCACTTTTTTATTTTTTTTTAATGTTTATTTATTTTTGAGACAGAGAGAGACAGAGCATGAACAGGGGAGGGGCAGAGAGAGAGGGAGACACAGAATCTGAAACAGGCTCCAGGCTCTGAGCTGTCAGCACAGAGCCCGACAAGGGGCTCAAACTCTCGGACCGTGAGATCATGACCTGAGCTGAAGTCGGACGCTTAACCGACCAAGCCACCCAAGCGCCCCAATTTAATTCACTTTCAACACAGCAAATCAAGAGCTAATATCACATTAAAAATAATTAAAATTACAGAAAAGTAAAATTACAAATTATTTTGTACTCTTAATGTTTTATTATATTGTAATCAGTAAAAAAAATATTCAGGAAATAATGACTCTTCATGTAGCTAAAAAATCATTTAAAACTTAAATTTTTTCTGTTTCCTTTTTTAATTTTAAGAAAACAGGTTTAATTCATAATTTTTAAATAACATATATATTATGATCCAGTTACCTTTTTCCTTATTCAACCATCACTCCCTCTCATCTATCTTCCAGCTATTTTTTCTATTGCCTCTATTTTTTTTATCTACCACCTACTGTTTCTACCTATATTCTATATAGCTATCTGCTACTAATTATCTACATGTACTTACATTATTTTTACATATCTATCATCCATCCAAGCCTCTCTCCTCTCTTCCAATTTACCTGCTGTTTACATATCTATATGTCCATCCATCTCTGCCCTTGATTTATCTACAATTATTATTCTCTGCTGTTTTTACACCATGATAATGTTTAACTTGTTAATGAGTTATATGATAGACAAAATATTCTTTAAAGTGTCATTTCTTTAGCCTAAAAGATTAAAAGAAAATATGATTAAAATCCATTAAGGGACACCTGAGTGGCTCAGTCGGTTGTGTCCCACTTTGGTGGTTTGTGACTTTGAGCCATGTCAGGTTCTGTGTTGACAACTCAGAGCCTGGAGCCTGCTTTGGGTTCTGTGTCTCCCTCTCTCTCTGCCGTCCTCCTCCCCCCACCACCACTTGTGCTCTCTCACTCTCAGAAATAAATAATAAAACATTTTTTTAAAACCATTAAAATAGGAGCACCTGGGTGGCTCACTGGACTGAGCATCCAACTCTTGATTTCAGTTCAGGTCATGATCCCAGGGTTATGGGATCAAGCCTTGTGTTAGCCTCTACGCTGAGCATGAGCCTGCTTAAAATTCTTTCTCTCTCTCTCTCTTCCTCTTCCCCTCTCCCCAGCTTGTGCTCCCTCTCTCTAAAAAGGAATTTAAAAAAATCCATTAAAACAAATAATCCTCCCCCCCAAATTCCATTAAACCAGAAAACTTTAAGCAAAATCCTGAAACAACAGAAGGCAGAAATAAACCTGTTACTTGAAATTATTTTAAAGGAAAAGAAAAAAGAAAACAAATAAGTACATATTAAAAATAGCTATCACTTTTTGGGTAACAAACATATGCCAGGTTTCACATCCAATTAATTATCTAAATCTCACCATAACCCCATGAGGTAGAAATGAGTGTCCTGATTTCACAGATACGGAGACTGAACTTCCCAGGTGCTAGCTAGTAAGTGGTAGAGCTAGCTTTCCATTTAAACCAGGACTTGCTGAAATAACACTTGGATTTGTTTAAAAGTTAATTGATATTAATATTCCAAAAACTGGTACAGGACAAAGTCAAGGAAAGATTTATAAGATTTTGGAAAAACTCCTTCATTTGAGACCATGATGGCTCACCACAATATGTGGCATCTGTCAAGTCCCTGAAGCCAACAGCAGAAGGTAAAGTCATAATCCTTCATAATATGCCACTTGATATTTCCATCGGAGACCCCACAGACAGACAAAATGTTCATGGACTTGACTGTGACCGAGTAGGCTATTCTGTATGGTAAGTCGCAAATAATAGGCAAGCAAATGTATATGCACTTTAAATAAATAAATACAAACATGTTATAATAATGATAAGTAAAGAATTACTTACCTCTTTTGGAATACCTTAGAATAACTGGCATATACTCTACTATAATTTAATTTAGTAAATTGGCATATACTACACTAAAAAAGCTACATATTTTTATCATAGAATTCTAACAAAAAGCTAGACTCAATACTTTTTTTTTTTAATAGAGGAGTTGAATCTCAAGGACATTCGAAAATTTACCATGTATATACAGTTAGTGAATGGCAAGGCAGGGACTCAAAATCAAGAATTCCTATTATAAATCATCCTGCTATATTAGACCACTAAATATATTAGGATCAAGAGGACAAAAAAAAAAATGTGCTCAGTTCCCCTAAAGCCCAGCATTTTTTCTTGTATAAAGGTCCTTGGGTAATACCTTGGCTAACAGTAGTACTATCTAGATCAGTCAACCTCCACCGGCCCCTCCACACACACTATCCAACCCAATATCATTTATGCGGTGCCACCACCAACCAGACACCTAACAGACACACAGACAAAGGAAAGCAGCAGCAGTGGTTTTGCTGGAAAACTTAGCCAGAAAATTGCTTCCCAATTATTTTGAAACTCAACCTAGAGAATTGTTGTGCTTCTTATGGGTATGGCTAATTGAGCAATCAGCAAAGAGGTGGAGACAACTCCAGAAATCCATAGGAGAAAAGGAGGAGAAGTTTCATCAGGGCTGTGTTCCCTCAGGGGCCAGGGATAATCCATTCCTTGGCTCTACTAGCTTTTAATAACTCCAGGTATGCTTTGGAGTGCCTCCACTTATGGTAACATCACTCCAATCTCTGTCTTCATCTTCACAATGCTTATACTTTGTGTATTTTTGTGTCTCTGCTCAGTATGTTTTTTGCTGGGATATTTGTATTGGATTTACGGCCCAACCAGACAACCCAGGATGATCAATTTTCAAAATCCTTAATTTAATTACATCTTCAAAGACCCATTCCCCACCCCCCCCCCCCCATGTAGGGTAATATTCACAGGCTTAAGGGATAAGATGTGAACATACAATTTTGGAGGTAACCATTCACCTTAGGCACACTGGGGAAAACATTACATAAATCTCTACTGTTTTAGACACAAAATACACAGATATTAACAGGGACCATTCTTCAGGGGAAAATCGCCAAAAAAACCCCCCAAAAAACAAAAAAAACCCAAAAAACGGAAAATCACCAATCGCTATTTCTTTCTTTCACATGTACACTAGTGTGCATACTTTCATTACTCCTCAATCCCTTAAATTGGTTGTACTCCTTTTTATTTTCATATTTTGTCCAAAGTTTATTACTGCCACAGGGCTAGGTTTTATCTTCCTCTATCATTGGAAGACAAAAGTCCCTAGACACATTCAATATGATTCTCTTGATACTCAGATTATTGTCTGTCCAACAACACCAGCAGCAGCCCCTGGAAGATGGCTACGAAGGTCAATTATCAGTCTTGATTAAGGGATGACTAGAACAAAATGCTCATTTTAACCTGGATACCAGTGGAGTCCTGGCATATCAAAGTTGGATTGTTACTATTAACTAGAATATACTTCCTCCTTGCCACTTACTCACACACACACACTATATAACAGTCATCATGATTCTCAATATGCCTTGAGACAAAGAAGGTACATTTATATGTTTACATGTACCAGGAGAGATAAGAAGAATTTGGAAATTGGAAGACAAATTTAGGTTATTGCAGATTATATAGTGTTGTCCCAAATTAATTTGAACTACTTATATCCAGTTCTCAATTTTACTGCCTCTTTATACTATTTAAATATTTTCCTTATTACGTATATTTTATATGTTTTAAGATTTTCATGCTATGTACATATTAGAGAAGTACAATTTATTATTACAAGAACTCCCAGAATTCTTAACTCAGAAGCAACCTTGGAATGATTTTATTATACAATTTACAAATATATATATATAACTTCAAAAAATTTTTTAATGTTTATTTTTTTTATTTTTTTTTATTTAAAAAAAATTTTTTTTAACGTTTATTTATTTTTGAGACAAAGAGAGACACAGCATGAGCAGGGGAGGGGCAGAGAGAGAGGGAGACACAGAATCGGAAGCAGGCTCCAGGCTCTGAGCCATCAGCCCAGAGCCCGACGCAGGGCTCGAACTCACGGACCACGAGATCGTGACCTGAGCCGAAGTCGGCCGCTTAACTGACTGAGCCACCCAGGCGCCCCTTTAATGTTTATTTTTGAGAGAAGGCAAGACAGAGCACAAATGGGGGAGGGGGAGAGAGAGAGAGAGAGAGAGGGAGACACAAAATCGGAAGAAGGCTCCAGGCTCTGAGCTGTCGGTGCACAGCCTGATGCAGGGCTCAAACCAAGAGATCATGACCTGAGCTGAAATTGGATGCTTAGCCAACTGAGCCACCCAGGCACCCCAATAAATAAAGAACTTTAAAAAAAAACATGACTGTTTTTATTCCTGCTTATCTTTAAAATTTACACACACACACACACACACACATCGCTTTAAGCAATATACAAAATGATATAAAATCAAGACACACCAAGTTCCTTCCCAATTTTTAGCAGTTCACTTTTTCTTTTTATGACATTTTTACTTCAACACAGATATCCATCTAACTTACAACAGACATTTAATTTAAATGTCTGTATGTATTTTTTCCTTCAATGTTATTCCAGATCACAGACCTGATGAAATTCTTACTATGTGGCTCATTTAGAAACTCTTTGATTCTAATTCATTCTTCATGTGTCTATGGCTAGTCCCACAGTAAATAGTACTTAGCAAAACCTTTGGTTCTTCAGAAGAGAAGATGACTGTGATGTACTGAGGGAGGTCAATGTTTGATTACGCAAATGTATAACTCCCCTGCAGCTCTAATACCGGCTGTACAATAACTAAAACAAGGATAATGGTGAATTTAAGAATCGGTATTCCTGCTTAATGTCCCTTGTCCCCTCAATAAAACATCCTAAATATACCAATGTCCAACTATGTATATCTCCTTCACAAATCATACTTGATTTGAAATTTCATGTATCTATCTATATATCCCCATCTCTATCTACCATCTATCTACTATCTATCTATCTATCTATCATCTATCTATCAATCTATCTATGTATCTATCTTACTACTTGGAGAGGTGGCATTCCTCACTTTAAAAGAATAGTTTCCAAAGAAATTTCCTAATCATTTTTTAAAGGATAATTATCTTTTTGAAAGACAGGTAAATGTCAATGTAATTTATAAGGTGTGTAGAAAGTAATTATGACAGAGGTTAATTGAAATTTATGGAAATGTATTGACATAATTAAACTCTCAGGGATGCCAGAGAAAAATTTAGGAAGCATAATCATCAACTCCTTTCTTATCTACAGTTATACTACAGACAGCACTCTATTCATACACCTCATTTTTGAATGTGTGAATGCCAGCTCTCTTTTGTTATTTAGGTTATTTTTTATTTTTCATCATGAAAAGGTTATATTTTTATATAAATAATAGATTTTATATAAATAGATCATTTCAAAGAATAGTGAAAAGTTTTTATCTCACAATTGTTCTTATTCCCTATAGTAGCTTCTTCTGAATTATGCTATTATCTTTAAGCTTCCATCAAAAATTCTTCTATTTCAAATTCTGACCAGGTATTTGTACCTGGACACAACTTATTTGTGCTCAGGATCTCATTTTGGCTTACTTTCTCAATATTTCATTCCATTGAGTGTCTAAGGAAGAAATTTTGGGTATTTTTAAAATTTATTTATTTACTTGAGATAGAGAGAGGGAGTATAAGCAGGGGAGGGTCAGTGAGAGAGGGAGAGAGAGAATCCCAAGCACATTCTGTGCTGTCAGCACAGAGCCTGATGCAGGGCTCGATCTCAGGAACCATTAGATCATGACCTGAACCCAAAACAAGAATCGGATGCTTAAATGACTGACCCACCCAGCCACCACCATTTGCAGTATTTTCTTTAAAAACAACAGCTGGCATTGGGGGAGTGGGGAAGGAAGCACAGGAAATAGGGATGAACGAGATTAGCCATATGTTGAAAACTTAAAACCAGGATGGAGTGACATAGAAGTTTATCATACTCTTCTTTGTACTTTTGGTTATATGTAAAATTTTCTGTAATAAAACATTTAAAACTGTACCTTCCCTTGGAAATCTCCTCTTTCCTATATCCTCAAGCAGCCTTCTCTTCGTCAATAGATCCCTTAACATTCAAATATATTCTCAGCAATCTTTTTAAAAATGAGCACCCCGGTACTTGTTTGCAGGTGCTCTTTCTCTTCTTTGTCTACATTGGTGAGCCTCTCTTGAGTCAATAATTCCCAAATGTATATATCTTCTTTATGCCTGAGATTAAGTATTCAGATCCCTTATTTCCTTATTTTCACCTCGTTTAGATGTCTTCCACATTCTAAGTTATAAAATTCCTAAGTTGATCTGTTGACAGATGGACATGCATACACAGAGAACTCTGCTGTCACCTTCATTCATCCCTGTGTCAGTAAATGGTACTGTATTATTTTACCTGTGTCAGTCAAGAAAGCTAAAATTTCACCATTGGTTCCTTTTTCTCTTATCACCCATCTACTCCATGAAGAAATTGTTTGTTTTCTACTAATAACTTATGGCTCAAATTCAACTGCGTATTTCCACTTCAATATTCTGGTCTCAGACACTATTATCAAATACCTAGATTATTACTACAACAACCTTGATCCCTGATAACAATTTGAATCACACTCACACTAGCCCCAACTTAGTTTTTGTTTGTTTGTTTGTTTGTTTGTTTGTTTAAATCCAAATCTTAAACAAAAGTTAAGTTACACCAGTGTTTAAAAATCTTCAGTGGCTTTTCGCTGCATGTAGGATAAAATACCAATTCCTTACAAACATCTTGAAAGTTTTGTGTGTTCTTGTCCATATCCACCTCTGGGACTTCATCTGTTTTCACTCTTCTTTCTTCATCAAATTTGGGTCATTTAACTTTTTTCTTTACTCATTTTCATATCCTTGAATATACCAAGCTCTTTCTTATTTCAAAATATTCTACATTTTCTATTTCCACTCTACAAAAATTGTTTCAGCCTACTTTTTCAGAGGTTATATTTCTTATTTGTCTTCTCATATGATATGTTAAATATTCAGAGATATTTCTGTGAAATAGTTTCTTCATAAACTTTTCTTAAAAATACTATTTAACAGCACTTTTACAAATAGTTCACTTAATTGATTACTTTGTTTTCTATGCCCTCCCCCTTTCTAAATGGTAACACTTATGACAAATCTGTTTTTATTTACTGTCTAGAATAGTATCTGGTACATGATTAATCTTTAACGTATTTTTTCAGTGAATTAGTTTCCAAAAATAAATCTTTAGAGAATATTTCAATATTAATCTGGTGGTTAGTATGTGGTACAGATTCATCTAAGTTATAAATTGTAACACATGTGTCAACATAAAAACCATTATATTTTTAAAAAGTTATTTGCAAACTTTGTTAGGTTAATATGATAACTTTTAGAAACTGTACTAATAGACTCTTTAGGACTGAAAAGGAAGCTGTGGAAATTGGACTTCAGAAATTTACATGGAAAGGTGGATCAAGTTTTCTTTGTTTTTTCTGATGTGAAAGCAGAGTGTTACTTAAGAAATACATAGTATTTATAAACACTAAATTTACCTCATACAGTGATTCTAAACAAAATGTGATTTTACACACAGTAATTATTCTGCCTTATAATCCTGGGATCTGGGAATTATTTTATTCTTATAGTACAAGGGCTTGAGTTTCAAAGAGTTATAATAGCTTGACTATGTTCACATAATTGGTGTGTAATAGGTAGCTCAGAAGAAAATGTGAAGGTCTTTAAGATGGGCAAAAGATTGGTAGGGGTCCTTTAAATGGTATCTGGGGCTTTAGTATACTTTTTGGACTTATTTAATTCTATGGGATCTGCACCTTTCATTTTCTTTGACTATTTCTCTGTAAGTCACAGAAAACTGAAGATAATGCAAGTTGGGCCTTTTTTTTGTCCACAGAAATGCAAATTTCAGGTAGAGGTACAACTGTCTTCTATTCACTGAAAAGGTGATTTCAAATATTGTATTTTATAGCCCCTTAGATTTTAAACATTTCGTATCTCGGCAAGTTCAATTTGTCATTACTGGTTTTCCTTGTGTACCTCTATCTGTGTTATTGCACTTCAGATATTCCTTTGCACTGACTGTAATACCTTACTCATTCTTTCGTTAACGAATGTGTTAAATAAAAGGTTTGGTGGTCATTGTATAAAAGTTAGAATTTTATCTCTAAAATTTTTTCTTTAGAAGCTGGAACACAAATCCTAATGAACTGACTACAGATTGTGGGTTCTCTTCCCATTCATGCTAGAGTTACTGGTCAGTGTGAGCTGCTTTAGGGATGCCACCTGAAAGTTGGACAAGTGCACTTAGAAAGTTTTGATTAGGCAGGAGAGGAAGCAGAGATTTCTTTGGAGGAAATGCTAAAAATATTTTGCTGAAATATTCTTCTGTATGTGAATAATTTCTCATTAACTGGTGATAGGCTCCTTAAACTTATAATAGTCATACTTCATCATAATTTTGGGAAGCCAAGAAATTTTATTGTTTTAGCTTCAAATATTGAAAATGTTATTGAAAATGTTATTGCTAGCTTTGATAATTATTTGACTATGCATGTAATTGACAAACACCAAGTGCCCCACCATGCAACTTTTAAGAAAGGAGCCCTTGTGACTCCAGACAACAACTAAAAGTCTATTTGGCTCAAATATTTAGTTTTAGGTCTTGAAAGACGGAACAACTAGTTCAGACTGTGTCCCAGTAACATGTTTTCACCCCGTTTAGATGACCAGGACTTCCACATTTCCTTTAAATTCTCATCCATATATTACTCAGAGTTATTATGTCCAACACACTTGAGTTCATGAACAGACCTCCCATATTCTTTGGATCCAGGTCCCATCAGTTACGCTTGCTGCATGGAAATCCACTTAGAGGCAATGCTTACTGTTGCCATGGATGGAGCCTACCATCATAATAAGGGTTTAGCAGCAATGGTCCATCTTCCTAAGTGCTAAAACGGCAGATTTCTTATGATTCTAGGGGGAGTCTTTTCTCACTGTGATTTTTTACTGGACTTAAATTGTGCTCATTTCTTTGACCAACGTGATGGAATGAGTTTCTCTTCTATTCTGTGTTAAATTTTATCACTTGAACATCCAAATGACATTTCTGGGCCACCCAAATCTGTTACTTAAAAAGAACTCTTATGGGAACATATACCAACTCTTTTCACAGAGGATTCAGAGAAGGGAAGTTGCAATGGCAATCCCTTACACCTTTCCATTTTTGCTCCTCAGTTCTATCTCACCCCTACCTTCAATTCACGGGTCTCATCTCCTGTTACATTCGTTTTCTGGATAGAAATAAACCCACAGAGTAGATGTGCATGAAACGTCTGATGTTCAGGGAGGTTCCATATTCTTCCTAAGTAGTTATGGTGACCTTCCAAGGAGACTTGTTGTGTTAGTTTTCTGTGGTGTATAAGAAATTATTACAGACGTGGTTTAAAACAATACACATTTAGTGTTTCAAATAAACATGAATTTATTCTCTTATAGCTCTGGAAGCCAGAAGTCAGAAAATGGTTTCAATAAGCCAAAACCAAAGTGTTAGCAAGGCCATGCTTCATCTGAAAACTCTAGAATACAACCTGTTTCTTTGCCTGTTCCCCCTCCTAGAGCTACACTCCTTGGCCAATGGCTCCTTTCTCTGTGTTCAAAGCCAGGAGCAGCATTGTGTTATCTTCGCATCTTCTGTGTGTAGTCAGATCTGCCTCTTTGTCCTTATAAGGCCATGTGATTGCATTCAGGGTCCACCTCAATAATCTAGGATAATCTCCCCATCTCAAAATCTTTAACTTAATGATACCTGAAAGTCAGTTTTGACATATAAGGTAGCATTCACAGGTTCTAGGGATTAATAGCTGGCTATCTTTGCAGACCATTATTTGGTCCATCACACTTGCTAACTTTTTACTACTGTTATGGTTGCTGCCAAAGCATCAAATAGCAAATTACCCAGCACTTGTCAGTGCCTTCATGCAAAACATTCAGAGGAAATTAAGTGTAAACTTTAGTAAAAATTAGAAGTGAAAATTAAGAAAAAAGAAAGTAAAAATTAGAAGTGAAAATTAAAAAAAAAATGGAAGTATCACATACTACCAGGAATATATTAAAAATTATGCTGAAGAAAGATGATGTTTGGCATTTTTATAAAAGGTAAGCAATCCATGAAAAATGGAGAATTATCTTAATTGCTAGAAAATAAAATTTAAATAAAATTTTAAAGAATAAACAGAAACTTAAGAGATATTTCTAGGATCCTGATGGGAAGGACAGTATATGAATCATAGAGCAGATAATGAACAAAAGTATGCCTCATTATATACAAAGCAAAATTGACCATAGTCCCAAAAATAACTACTGAGAAAAAGGGAGGTTCATATGCAGATTTATATTATGTAAGAGCTGAGAAAGGAATTCAGTGAAAACAACAGATGAATATATGTTAGCACAATGCTTATTTAAAAAAAATCTTTATCTGGAAACTCTTTCAGAAATAGAATGATATAAGCAGATTTCATAAATTTAAATTAGACTTGAAACTTACACAGAACATTGAACTGAATCTTCCAGCTTTTCTCTTAAATAGGAAAATATTTTCTCTAAAATTCTTGACATACTTTCCATAAGTTATGTTAAAAGTGTCTGCTAATATGTATAGAAAGTGGACATAAGACTCTTGTTGAGGATAACCCAGTAACTATCACTTTACAATCTTTATATTTATCATTAAAATATTTTATTTCACAGCAATTTGTACATACATATGAATATGTTTTAAATACACCTTGTCTTAGTTTCCTGGAGCTGTCGTAATGAAGTACCACAAACAGTGTTGCTTCAGCATCAGACATTTATTGTCTCATAGTTCTGGAAGCTACAAGTCCAAAATCAATATGTCTGCAGGGTTGGTTCCTTACAGGGGATGAGAGAGAGAATCTGCCTGCCCCATGCTTCTCTCCTAGCTTCCGATTGCTTCAGGTGTTCTATGGCTTGTAGAAAGAATTCTGTCTTCATATCATGTTTCCTCTCTGCATTTCTGTCTTTGTGTCCAAATTTTCCCTTTACATATATTTTTATAAGGTCCCTAATGATATAATCTTAACTTGCTCACCTGCAAAGACCATAAAGTGACCAATAAAATCACATTCACAGGTACAGAGGTTAAGACTTCAACATCATTGGGAGGGATGCAGTTTGTTTATTTCTTTGTTGGGATATCTGCTGTCCCTTACTATCAGAGAAAGTAGGCAAGACAGCATTTTGATAAAAATTATGAAGGAACATATTGAAATGCAGAAAACTTGCAAAAAAATTTAAAAAATTGAAAAACAACAACAACAACTGTGTTTCTAACCCCCTCGGAATTGGAATAGGGAAAAGTTTAATGTACTTGACACAATGAGATGTGACAATCTAGCTTATTAAAAAAAATAGAGATTTTAAATCAGTTTTCTCATGGGGGACTAGAATTTTCTAAACCAGAATGAATCAAGATGAATTTCAAGTGTTTGTGATAAACAAAGCCACAAACTGAACTCTATGGGGGTTTCTCTATGTGTGAAAGCTCAGCCCACATTGTTTAAGACTCACATTTTTCCTTTTATTATTTCATGAGTTCCGTTCGAGAAAGGAGGAAGAAGGTGAAACCCAGCCTCTAAGGCTTTTTTCATTAAAATCTTTCTCTAACACATTTTCCTTTAATATATTTAAATGTTTTCTTGTGATGACTCTTTTATGTTCTGTACACTCTAATCCCCCCTTATATAATTCTGTCAAAACCTTCTTCATATTTTGCTTCCCAAGTCAATTACCTTGCTTAAACTCAGTGAGAACTGAGTTCTCTTATTGAGAACTCCCCATGTCTGGTCCAGGCATAGTTCTCTGACCATTCCTATTAACTCATGAAAACTCATGGTTTCCTACATTCTTAGACAACCTTAATTGCTTCTTTCCTGCAGGTATAAGTTTATACTATGCAAGCCACTATCTTGTGAACACAAAAATTTGCAATTATTTCCTGAAGTCTCTAGGAAGAATTTCTTATATATTTTTCAGAGCCTACACTCTATATAACAACTTACCACTTGGTCATGAATTAATTCTTTTAACATTTAACTGATGTTTATTAGATACATATTCTTAATGCATTATGTCAGTTGGTGCTATTGTCTGCTTCCAGACAGATAATTAAAGCATAACTGCTGTGTGCTCAAATTCCAGGATTGCAACGCCATACCGGCTTGTGGCTAATGGCTAGAGAATAGTTTGTCCGTGTAGATGATCACCTTACAAGTGAGCTCCTATAACCCATTGCTCTACTATAAAGCAGAGCAGGAAGGCATATTCTACATTAAAGTAGATCAATAGAATTTAAGAGCTCACTTCTAAGTGGTGGCAATTTTAGACACAAAGATACCAATTCAAGGACTATAAATTGTTGAATAGGCCAGACTGCTACAACAAAGAAGCATCAATACAAATCATTATCTTTGATATATATCCTTTGTTAAATCAAAGAATATATCCCACAATTACATCAGAGTTGAACAAGTCACAACACGGGATTGGGTGCTATTAACGATTGATTTCATGTTTCTTGACCTTTTCTGAGTAAAAGGTCATCATCTCACCATTCTCTGCATAATGGCCCTCACAGGGCTTAATGAAAATACACTTCTAGACACCCTACTCCAAGAAAATATGGTCAATCGAAAGTAATTTATATTGTACAATTTTGCGGATCATGAATCCTTGGGGTACAAAGTTTTTGATTACCTAATATTAGGTCATCTCAGAGATAAATCAGGAAGACAGAATATCCAAAGTAATTTCTGGTCAAGTAGTCTTCCTAACAATGGACAATGTGTGAGCATATCTGAAATTAAATATCAAATCCTTAAGCTTTTTTTTGACTTGTAAACTCTCTGCAATTTTATTTATCGTGTCTAATCCTTATGCATTCTTACTGTGGAAAATGTCCACTTGTTTGTTAGCACTTGCTATGGCATATAAAATGTGCTGTTATAACATGAGAGAGACATTTGCTACTATATTAGTCAAGGTCCTCCACAGAAACAGAAGCTATAGGATGTGTGTGTGTGTTTATATGGAGAGAGAGAGAGATTTTTAAAGAATCAGCTCACAACATTCTGGGTCTGGCAATCTGCAGGGCAGAGTCCTGCAGTCTAGAGACCCATGAGAGTGTTGATGATGCAGTTCAAGTCAGAAGGCAATCTGCAGGTACAAGTTTTTCTTCTCGAAACTTCACTCTGCTTCTCTTTAGGCCTTCAACTATCTGAGTGAGGCCCACACACATTTTGGAAGATAATCTAATTTTCTCAGAGTCAACTGATTTAAATGCTGATCATATACAACAAAAAACAAAAAAACCAAAAAACTCACAGCAACATCTAGACTGGCGTTTGACCAAACATCTGGGCACTACAGCCTAGTGAAGATGACACATAAAATTAACCAACACAGCTGCTTATTCCATTACTTTATGTGCTCTTACAGAGTAATGATTCTTTTTTATTCAAGCCTCTTATCTGTACCAATATCATCATATCCCCAAAACAAAAACCATATAAAGAGTGATGTGTAAATATACAGTTGGCCTTCATTATTTTCAGATTCCCTATTTGAGAACTTTCCTACTTGTTAAAATTTATTTGTAATCCAAAAATCAATGCTCATTGTGTTTTCTCATTCACAGACACACAAAACATGGCAAAAAATTCGAGTTGCCCAGTCATGCATGTTTCCAATTAAGGTCTAATAAGGCAGTGCTCTGCTTCCTTATTTCAATCTTCACCTTATAAATAAATGTCCTTGTCACAATGTATTTTGTGCCTTTTTTTATTTGTATTTTTGTATTCCTGTGCTTTTTGTAAATATGCTGTTTAATATTAGTCCCAAGTGTATTACTGACGTACTGGCCGATAGTCTCAAGTATTAAGAAGGCTCTGGTATGCTTTATGGAGAAAATACATATGTTACAATTATTGGTCGTGATTTCAACGTTAACAAATCAACAATATATTTTAAAAAAAGTTTCTTTAAACACAAACTCATATAAAACAAAGTTATGTCTTGATCAGCTGATGATAACGTTGCGACCAGAGGCTTGTACAAACCTAAGTGTATATTTCCTCGAGGAGAAATGCTTCAGTGTTCATGAATTCAATGTTGGCAGTGACATCATAGAGTATTACCACTATGAACAATGAGAACACATTGCAGAAACTCCTTGTCTAAATGCACTAATGTTCTTTTTGTCTGAGTGCATTGTTTTTTTTTATTTTCAATATGCATTATTTTGAGTTTTAAGAAGAATTTGTTCTACATACACAGTTGTATTTACTCTGAAGAGACAGATTTAGATAGGCGAATAGATGGATAAATGCAGAGAAATTGAGAAATACCTAAATAAATACAAGCCAATACATACATACGTTTATTTTCTAATTCACTAAAAAGGTCTCTAAGCAATGGCAGCCAGTAAACTTGCGCACCCAATTCCCAGAGCTTAGTTACCAATACTTTCTATTACTGAAAGAAACAGTCTTCCAAGGAGAAATGAGCAATTCTAGGGCTGAGAAAGTGGAAGTACAAAATGGGCCTGTAATATATTCTGCCAGAAATTAAAAATGTGTTCCAAGAATGATAAAGATATGTCAAAAAATTACAGGGGCCAGCTTCAAGGTTCTTCCACTAGACAAATCTGTGACAATCTGACAACCCATCAAATAAACTCAGAATTCATAAAAATCAAATTTTCCATAAGTGAATAAGTACGGGGAAAGAATGGAAACCATACTCACAGAAGAATGTCAAAGGATAAATATATTTAAAATGATAAACTTAGAAAATTCATCATCATGATAATTCAGAGACTAAGAATCAATGAATTTTAAATGAGTGGGTGAAAGTTGGATAAAAGGTATTTATTTGTTCTCAACATGTATCCCCACATAGTACTTAAAAAATGCAGTAAAAATAGTAACTTGTCTGTGGAGAAATCCAACAGACAAGTCCTTGACGAAGTGACAAAGTTAACATCACCAGGAATATGAGAAGTCATGTGTCCCTGATATGATATACAGAACACAAAATTACTTCTGATACTCTGCCAAAAATTCACCATCAGAATTTAATCACGAGGAAATATCAGGCAACTCCAAATGTAGAGACATTCTACAAATATACTCTATATTTGTTGAAAATGTAAAGATCATTAACTAAAAAAACCTGAGGATTGTTCCAGATTAAGATATTCTTTCAATCAGTAATAAATAATATCACCACATTTTCTATCTTTAGTCTGCTCCCAAATCAGTGATTATTTCCTGCTAGTGTAACTGTTAGTTAAAATAGAGTATGTGCAATATTAGAATTTTGTCTGAGTCCCCAAATTATAAAAATAAAACAAAAAATCACGTAGTATATATATGCCCATAGGTGAACAGTGTCTTCACAGAATATATTTAAAGGGAATTATGGTAGCATTAGCTTACTTCTATTCGGTGAATATTTAAGAAATGACTTGAAGATTTTAAAGATACAGAATTTAGTCATTCGAATTCTCAGCTGCACTGTTGATGGAGCGCAGTGTCTGCTCCAACTATTGGCAGGCAAATTGAATGATATAGGCGAATCAATAGGAGAGTGTGGAATCTCTTTTGGACTTTAGAAGAGCTAGCAATTGCTACCCAGAAAGAAATCTAAGACTTACAGCTGCTACTAGAATATCTGTGGTAGCAGAACAGAGAAAGAGAGCCCTGGGTTGGAGGAGACCAAGCACTTTCACCAACAATGTGATCAAGCAACCAAGAGCATCATGAACTATCCCTCACCAGAGGACTTCATACCGGAGGAGCTTAAAGTCTCCACTGATGAATTCGTCATGTTTTCTAAGGAACCATCCAAACATCAAAATACCATCCAAACACACACACACACACACACACACACACACACACGCATGCATGCACACGCACACACTTACATGCCTTCACAAATAACCAAAGCAGATTCCCAAATGTGAGGCCATTCAAAAATAAGACTAATAACACAGAAACTAAATGGAAAACTTAAAGTACCTATAATTATTTCAACCATAGGTAAAGAATGAAAATTTGAGAACATTAGAATTGAAACTTGTGGAAAAATAAAGTTCTATTATATTATTACTATGTATTAACATTATATTATTTAACTAATCATTAATAATGATATAGTAATATATAATATTAATATATGTTTATATTATATTCATCTTTTCTAAAGTCCGATTACTCAGTAGAACAATGCATTCTAAATACACAAAAATGTGTTGTTTTCTCACTTTCAGAACCCTCCATAAATCCACCCAAATTTATGTTGCATTAACTTCCAAAATACATGATTCCCTTTGATGAAGCAGATCTCTAAATTACCTGAAGCCTACACAGGTCATCATATTCTCCCTAATTTCTGCCTTTGAGACTTTACTTGCTTTTAATATTTATCATGTTGATGCTTTTTTCACTCTCAAGAGCCAAAGTCCATTGCTTTCTTAAAATCTGTCATATTCTTCTGAATTAATACATTAAAAACATATACAGGTTCTCCTGGGTGGCTCAGTTTGTTAAGCATCAGACTCCTGATTGCAGCTCAGGTCATGATCTCACGGTTCAGTTGGTGAGTTCGACCCCTGCATCAGGCTCTCTACTGACAGTGCGGAGACTGCTTTGGATTCTGTCTCTCGCTCTCTCTTTCTACCCCTCCCCTGCTCTCTCTCTCAAAATAAATAAATAAGCATTAAAAAAATAAAAATTTAAAAATACATACATAGGTCACATAATTACATTCTTTTTTATTAGCCTTTTGTGGGTTAGGTCTGCATATTTCAGTAGAGAATTAAGTTCCTGAGTGTGAACATCAAGTTCTCCATCCCTGAATGAAAGAGTCTTGTGTGCATAATGGGAATCCCATATTTATTCAATGATTCTTACTCTGATCCATAATTCAAAATCATTATAGAAGATGTGCAGTGAGGAAATACCTTAATGACTTTTGAAAGTATTTTAATGGCTCTATTTTGAGATTTTCACAATTTCAATGTCTGTAGAGAATTTATTTTTAAAGTGAAGATGGAAAGTTCAATACATTAGTGGTATGAATTTTTGAGCTATATATTTTTAGCAAAACAAATTACCCAAAAGAATTCTAAATGCTCCAAAGCATGCTGGCAGTATAACTAGTGTCTATGTATATTATTGCATTATTAATAAAACCAGATTTTGTAGGTTTTCATGAATATTTCCATATTCCTTTTATACCCACAGGAAATAAACCAGTAGTAAGATAAAGGAAATAAAAATGATAGTTCTATTGACCTCAAAATAAGTGTTTCCTGGATGAAATATGGTTACATATCAAAACTGCCTAGACATGGCAAATATAAGAAAATCAATTTTTAAATCTTATAAAATCCTTGTACTAGGAATAGACTGGTATATGCTATTGCACAAGTTTTTTTAAAGTGTGAGCCTCTGATGTGGAATGTAGAAGATAAATGCATATTTGACTGGCAAAGACTTAGTAAATCTATAAATTTGTGATTCATCCAATCATTCATTTATCTCTCCATCAATTCATCTATGTATCCATTCATCTATTCCCGGAAATACAAGTACGTAAGTTAATCAGCCTCAATCTCTTAGGATAAACTAGTTAGATGCATGGTTAAGGCAATCTTTTGTATCTTCTTGAAAAAAGAAAATATAGGGGTGCCTGGGTGGCTCAGTCAGTCAAGCGGCAGACTCAGTTTTGGCTCAGGTCATGGCCGCGCGGTTCATGAATTTGAACACCCACGTCAGATTCTGCACTGACAGTGCAGAGCCTGTGTGGGATTCTCTCTCTCTCCCTCTGTCTGCCCCTACCCTATTCATGATCACTCTCTCTCTCTCGCTCTCGCTCTCTCTCTCTCTCAAAATAAATAAGCTTAGAAGAAAAAATGTTTAAAGAAGAAAAAGAAAACCTAAATTTTGAATTCTTGTGACTAATTTTTAAATGTTACCTTTATGCATTTGTTCTTCACATATGAATATTTTAATAAAAGTTCAATAAAAGAGCATTTATAGCTATGAAATAACATTCAATAAAAATCATTCTGAACATAAAAAATGTGTCTGGGTATAATAAATACTCTACTGTAATAGAATTATAATAACATTTATACTAGTAAACTAAGAAGAAACACCTTTAGTCAGAAAATAGGGTGAGAAAAGGAGGGAAGCCAGGCCTACAGTCTTGTTATCTGAGTTGAATATCTAGTTTCTATAAATTAGACTAATTTGATGATCTGGAACACTTAATGAAAATTCCCAAGAATGCCAGAATAAAGGCTAAGACCAGACTTTTCTTAAAAAATAAGAAAGTAGATGGTTTCTACATGAAGATAATGTTTTTGTTCACCCTAATATGTCTGCTTAGGGATGACAAAGGGATATAATTTACTGCTATGTTGGCTATATTAATGACCATTTAAAATTTGTTTTTAATGTTTTTATTTATTTTTGAGACAGGGAGAGACAGAGCATGAGCAGGGGAGGGGCAGAGAGAGAGAGGGAGACACAGAATCTGAAGCAGGCTCCAGGCTCTGAGCTGTTAGCACAGAGCCCAATGCAGGGCTCAAACCCATGAACCGTGAGATCATGACCTGAGCAGAAGTCGGACGCTTAACCGACTGAGCCACCCAAATGTCAGTATTAATGAGCATTTTAAAGAATAATCTTCCAAGTGAAATTTACAAATTGAGAATATTCATCTGGAAACATCTGAATTAGTCTATGTGCTGACCAACAAATGCAAAATGGTAAAACTCATTCCTGCACACAAAAAACACCAGAGCTGGAAAATCAAGGATCCTATTTCAATTTACAGATCAAGAAACTGAAATCCAAGAGACTGGGGAACCTGAGTGGCTCAGTTGGTTGAGTGCTCAACTCTTGATTTCAGCTCAGGTCCTGATTTCTCGGTTGGTGGGATTCAGTCCAGCACAGGGCTCTACACTGACAGCAGGAGCCTGCATGAGATTCTCTCTCTCCCTCTTTCTATCCCTCCCCCAAGGACATGCAAGTGTATATGCACTCACTCTCTCTCTCCCTCTCAAAATACATACATAAACTTAAAAAAAATGCAAGCGATTAAATGATCATGTGAGACTTTGGGTTAAAGTTGACAACCATCTGTAACATTATAATAAAGATACTGACAATTATAATGGCAACGTGTTGCCAATATTTGATCAAGAAAATGTGTAACGGGACAAGGGGGAACAAATTATTTAAAATTAATAAATTAAACTTTTCTAAATACTCCCTGAATAGGAGACCACGAAACTTCTGTCCCAGGCCAGCACTAGTACCCCATTGAGTATTTGAGGTCTCTTTTGTTAGTGCAAAAACTATATTCCTTACCCAAATTTCCTCACTTCTAGTTTACATTTCCCAACATACTGAAGGAACTCAGATTTCTGTTATTTCTCTTCTTTTCAAGAATCTTCTATCATGTGTCTGTCAATTAGTTCTAAAATAAAATTTTGGGTAATTTCTTATAGTTCTAACAGAAAGCTACTTTTTAAAAATTTTTTGGTATTTATTTTTATTTTTGAAGGAGAGAGAGAGACAGAGCATGATGGGGGGAGGGGCAGAGAGAGAGGGAGACACAGAATCCGAAGCAGGCTCCAGGCTCTGAGCTGTCAGCACAAAGACTGACGTGGGGCTCGAACCCATAAACCACGAGATCATGACTTGAGCCGAAGTGGGAGGCTTAACTGACTGAGCCACCCAGGCTCCCCTTCTAATTTTTTTCTTAAAATAATCCGTCTTATAAAATAAAATCAGAAGGTATTCCCACTTCCAGGTGCACATCACTGAATTCTACTCCCCATAAGTGTCTATATTAGCTTTCTATTTGTGACATAAAAAATTATCACAAACTTGGTAGTTTAAACAACATGAAATTATTATCTTACACTCATACAGGTTAAAAACTGATGTGTATCTCATGGGGCAAGGTTTTTAGCAGGGCCACATATCCTTCTGGATGCTTTGGAGAAAAATCTGTTTCCTTGCTTTCTACATCATGGAAGGCAGAAAAATATACCTTCCCTTCAAAAAGAAAAAAAAAAAAAATGCTCATATCCTAATCTCCCAAACCTGTGAACAAGTAATGTTCTGTGAAGAGGGGAAAACAAAGTCGCAGATAGAATAGAGATTGCTGATCAACTCTTATTGAGGTGGAGAGATCATCCTTGGATTATCTGGGTAGTCCCAGTATAATTACAAAGTCCTTAAAAAATGACAAAAGAAGGTAGGAGTCAGCTTGACAGCCAAAGATCTGAAGACACTTAGTGGCTGGCTTTGAAGATGAAGTGTGGGGCCACCAGTCAAGGAATATAAGCAGCCTCTAGAAGCTGAAAACAGGAAGGAAATGGATTCTCCCTTAGAGTTTAGAGTATTTTCAAATCTGTTCTGAGCCTGCAACTTCTCCTGGGCGTGCATAATGACTTCTAATTCCCCACACTCCTGTGGTTGCTTTTGAATACCATAGTCTTCAATATCTGGCTCCCAAAGGGGCGGGAGTGGGGGAAGAAAGAAAGAAAAATAGGGGGAAAAGACACCAGCCCCTGAACTCCCCAGGAAATATTTCAGCCACAGGAGGATGGGCTTGCAAAATATCGGGGCAAGTAAAAGCACAGTGTCTTGAGGCGTCCTCATCTGCACTTTTGTGATTAGAACCAGCAATCAGCAACCAGAGCACAGCTCTCTGACACTGGGAAGGTGAGTGCTCTTTGCTTACCCTGCCTTTCTCAGTCTATGTGAAAACTGCTCCAGGGACACAAGCTGCCTGCCAACAGGGTTGAGGGCACAGGATGGGTTGGGTTGCTGCTAAGGTGCTAAGAGCTGAAACTGACAAAGTTGACTGCAATTTATTGTCCAAACCTTCTACTCCAAGTTGAAAGCATTCAATAGACCCTACTGTCCCAAAGGAGTTAAATCACACAGTTTCTACTGGTGTAGTTGTTGTCCGGGTGCAGAGATAGATTTCCACTGCCAGCTACTCTGCTGCTTGGAGGTGTGGTGCGGGAGAAGTTGACCACAAGGGGGCAGCATAAGGGAGTCTCGTGGCTGATGAGATTGTTGTGTATCTTGACAGTGGCAGTAGTTCCATCACAGCGCGTCTATTTGTCAAAATGGATGCATCCTACACCTCAGTATAAAAAATGACGACATTTGATCCTTGGCTAGACATTTGGTGATATTAAGGAATTACTGTCAGTTTTAGAAAAAATAAAATGGATTCTGCCTTCCTCTCTTCAGAGGCACATACTGTATTTTATTCCTTTAAGTTTATTCTTTAATTTTTACCACTAAAATTTTCAACTATGCACCAAGTCAGAGAGAGAAATACAATGAGTTCCCACGTACTCACCTCCTAACATTAAAAATGATTAACTTTCTACTTGTTGAAATACCTTTCTTCTTTTTTAATAAAAATATAGCAGTTTAATGGAATATCACATCCTCCATTTCTTGGAGGCATTTCTAAGAACGCTTGGTCAAAGCTGTCCAGCCCTTGGCCTCTCCTAGGTCTTCCAAAAAAGACACGCTGGCATCATAACCCTCAAGACCTCAGAATGTGACGTTATTTGGAAATAGGGTCTTCGCAGACTGGATTAAGATGAAGTCACAGTGGAGTACGGTAAACTCCTGATTTAATATGACCAACACCATTATAATGAGATGGTTATGGCAAGAGAGAGACACAGGGAGACATCTAGATGGAAGCAGAGATCGGAGTTATGCTACTATAAACCAAGGAATACTTAGGGCCACTACTAGAAGCCGGAAGAGGCGAGACAAGATCTTCCCCTAGAGACTGCCACCAGCTGACAGCTTAATTTTGGACTTCCAGTCTCCAGAACTGCCAAAGAAAAATTTCTAGTTTTAAGTCACCCAGTTTGTGCCATTTTGTTTACAGCATCCCTAGTAAACTAATGCACCATCTAAGAAACACGCTTTTCACATCAAATGTACAAAATCTTGGTAACTGGCATTCGGCCGAGATTTAGAGGCGGAGGGTAGCAGCTCATTGTCAGTCCCTTCTGTGGTATGATTTGAATAAATTTCCTCAACACAACGTACAAGGAAGGTATCTGACGAGCAATTTCCTTTCCGTGCACAGTATCATACTCCCTTAGTCACCTAGTTAACAGGACTGTTAAAAAAAAATGTAAATGTAAAAAAAAAAAAAACTTTAGATCTCTATATGAATGGCTTTTTGATACTAAGAAAATTAATCTAGTCCTCGTCTGTAAAATAAGAACGTGGGATTCCAGTTAAACATTGCTATGGAAGATCTGCTTTATCCCCTTTCTTCTCCAAAATTCCACTAACTTGAGTAAATAATAAAAGGATTATGAGAACGCTTATGCCTCATCAGTCAGCTCTGAGGATTAATTCAAGTGAATGCCCTCCCTCAAGATACAAGGACAGTCATCTGACAAAAGCAATTTCAGTGTACAAGCATGTACAACATCTATCACCTGGTAACTGTAGTATGCAAAAAATAAATATATAACTGTAAATGGGTTAATAACAGGAGAAAAATTTAAAAAACACATTAGGGGAATCTAGAGTTCCACATACAGGAATCACCCAACAAATATACACAAAGGATACTTAGTATGTTTTCATGTTTGATTATCTCCTAAATTATTTTTCAAACCTCTGTCCTCCCATTAAAAAACCAAAAATTTTATAAATTGTTTTACATTCTAGTCAATTATGTTGAAGTCCATAATTTTAAAGAAATTAGTATAATGTTCTTAATCCAACTTTGCAAATTTAAATCCCTTAACATTTATTTTACCATATGGGAAGAGAATGAACTAGCTAGTTTGGTTTGTCCCCACTGAGAGGTACAGTATTTTGTAACCTAGAATGTTTTATTTCTTTAACACACCTATATATATTATTCCACTTTTTTTGTCTTACTTCAACAACCCACTCGTGCGTGTGTTCGACTCTGTACAAAAATATACTGTCACACCACAAAACTTAGTTGTGTTTCTGGATACCCTCAAATTATATTTAAATATTTTACAAAAAACAGATAAGATACTTTGCCTCGAGCACATACAAATGGTACAAAAGATGTACACGTGTGGATGGACAACAGAGAACTTATGAAAAGTAACTTTCTATTATTACAAGAATTTACTACAGGAAATTTGTTTACCTATAAACTTTTATACTCTCCAATCCATGAGGACATAATACCAAAAAGCTATTATTGCTACAAGAAGAGCCAAAATTCTCTTTTCAAGTGTGAAAAGAGTTTTTGAGGATAAAATAGAACAGGCATTTTTCTTGCTAGTTTTTTTTGTTTTTGTTTTTGTTTTTTTTTTTTTTTTATAAACAGGACTAAGTTTCTGGATGTGTTTAGAAAGGAAGTATAGAAGGCATTATTTTGTCTCACCATAGCTATATACAATTACAAAAATTGAAACCATTCATGTAGGAAAGTTATCATTAACAATAACTAAACGTCTTACTTCGGTAATTAAGTGGAGTAAACATCAAATGGAAATAGGAGAACATTTGACTTCTCCCCCAAAAAGGTGACGCTGTGTGCTCAACCATTACAGTTACAGGAATGAGACTGTTGCTAAGCAACAAGCCTTCTATAATCACGTGAGGCTTTTGTATCTGAGGAAAATTGAGGCAAAGAAAAGTTTAGAAAGCTAATGAGGAAGAAATGGCTTCAGTGCAAATTGATCAATAGTGCACCTGACCAGAAAATCAACTATTAATGGGATTAGAGGAAGAAGAGCTACTTAGAGCTACTTGAGAGCAAATTTATTATCACCAGGTGTGTTTAATTGTCTGCACTCTAATTCTCTATGTCCTCACCTTGTTTTGTCTGTGTACGGCAGTACTTTCCGATGGGGAAGTTCAATAATAGGGAGCAGCATTTCTACTCAGTGGGTTTAACAATAACCCCAAACAATGTTTTGATCACTTCATTTTCTGTATCATTTAAGAATCCAATAAGCTGTAATTGGCCTTCTCTCATGCTACAGTTACATGAATGGCAATAAAGTATGATTTGAACTGAGCTCTGCCACGTGTGAAAATGTAGTCGTGTCTGGAGACTTTTTCTCTAATAAGAAGTTCGGAGACTGGGGGTCATGATGGGGTAGGAGTCAAGAGTAGAGTTATAGGCAAACTCTGGGCTGTTCTCTTAGTCCTGTCTGTGATGAGAAAGGAGGTATGGCCAAATCTGAGTGGAGAGACCTTCAAGCAGTCGCAGAGGGGTCCCCAACAAGCTCAGGCGTTAATGCTTACTAAAGTTCTTCTGCGGCCTAAATTGGTGAGCTCAGCCGGACCAGTGTTCCTTATTAACATTCTTTTAAACTAGAGTAGAAACAAGCATAGTGGTCTTAAGCAAACAGGAAATCTTTGGGGAATATGTAAGCGCTCGGCAAGGATTTGCAGAAGTCCTTAGGAGAAAAGCCTTGATAAATCAGGGTTAATTCCCTCAGGTACCTCAGAAGGAAGCTTAGATTATGTTATGTGGCTCTTAAAGAAAATCATGACCTCTGCAGGCTGCAGAATTGGAAATATATGAACTAAATGAAAATAACCTATACTCTGGATGGTAACACGATTTGGGAGATCAGACACAGAAAACAAATGAATGAGAAGCTGGGAAAATACAAATGCGAAATGAGGCCCCAAAGGAAAAAATTGATGAGGCCTTTTCTCTTCTGTCTAATCTCATTAAGGCTTGACTCAAACTCAGAAGTGCAACGTGCTGTCTCAAAATGTGCACTGATGCAGACCATCTCGTGGAATTTAGGTCACATCTGATTTCTCAAGTAACTACAAACTGCAGTGTTGTTGGTGTTACATATAACACTAGGCTGTGTCTATTTCTTTCATTTAAATACGATGTTTAATCCTAACAATGTAAGTAGAGTCGTGCTCACTGCCACACACAGTCTATTTCACTAATAGCATCTCACTGATGGTTGCATTCATCATTTCCTTCTACTCGACATTTAACTTAATTGTTAGAAATGAAAAGAACCCATACGTTAAAAAAGAGGAAAATACCATTATTGTTTAATGTTCACTTTCAAACACATTTCTTTCTGTCTTTAACTGTCTATGAGGTTTATATGAGCAACTCATTTCATGAGAAACTAATGGATTTCAAACGACCGTTGCGCTGACATTCCATTGTGTCTAGCCTGTGGCTGAAAGGGCAGGCTGACAGTGAAGAAAGCCACGATTGGTTTACGCAGCAGCCTTCATGGAGTACAAGTGAACCCCCTCACATTAAAGAACAATGCACCCTTCTTCCACAAACATTCCCATCTCAAAGGTGTTTGATTATAACTGTGTAAATAATTTCAGAAACGCTACATATTACAAAATAAATACCATTTATTTTGGAGGCACCTGGGTAGCCTCTTGATTTGGGCTCAGGTCATGATCCCAGGGTTGTGGGATCAAACCCTGCATGGGGCTCTGTGCTGAGGGTGGAGCCTGCTTAAGATTCTTTCTCTAGCTCTGTTCCTCTCCCCAGCTCACTTGCTCTTTCTCTCTCTAAAATAAAATAGTTATAAAGAAATACAATTTTTATTGCAACCTGGGGAAAAAATAGGCCTGATTTCCATTTCTAACTCTACCAATGGCTGGTTTGACATTTTGCAAATCATTTTGGGGGACTTTGTTCCCTCATCTATAAAGTAGAGAGCTTGGATTAAATGATGCAAGTCTCTTCAAAAGCATATATTTGATGACCTTTTGTAATCTAGAACTATGAAACACAGCATTCCATATGTCTAACTTACACACTTCCTGATGCAGTACAAAAATAAATAAATAAATAAATAAATAAATAAATAAATAAATAAATAAATATCTCCTCCAGAGAGGAAAAGAAAAAATATTAACAACTGTATTTTAATAGCAAGAGAGGGAAAAAAAGGACCTTATAACCTTATAAATGTAATTCCATTTTTACAAAGTACTTAAATTTAAGGATTATGTTTTGCAATAATTATTCACTCCCAAAAAATATTTTAAAATCTGTGTAATTGGAAGTATATACATCAAAAGAATTTTCATATAACATTTTTCTTTAATATAGAAAGGCTGGCATTTGAAAACACCTAATAGCAAGCAGTTTAACTTACCTAATCAAAGTTTTTGTTATGTTTATAATTCCATTATCACTATTTTATTTTTAATTATCTGACAATTATCATGTTGGGAGCTGCTCAGGTAAAATTAATTTTTAGATAGATACATTGCCTACATGCATATAAACTCATTCTTTAGAAAGAAATTTTATCTTGAAATCTGCCACAAAATAACAACTGGCCAAAGTCTTTCATAGTCTGAGAGCATATATATTATCAAAATACTTAGGTGGGTTCCTGTTTAATATTAGTTATTATCAGTGATTCTCCAGTTCCACCCAGTACATAAAAGTTCACAAACACAAGATTTTACTTTTCTAAAATGCATTACCTTTTGTTTTCACAGAAACTGTATTCTAAGAAGAATAGATAATTGCTTATCTTTACTAATAAAATCATGCAAATATTTCAGTCTGGTTTGTAGTTGTTTTTTATTAATAGAAGCAGAATTTAGTTTTATAGAGGTATACAGTGACTAGAAACTAAGCGCGTACATGACGACATCCCTCATGACCTTGTGACATGAGATCACTTAATCAGAGTGCATGTTTGTGTGTGTTACTACATATATGAGAGACAACGAAGTAGAAAAGACATAAAAACTATGCCACACGGCATTCAGGGCTCAGTTCTTTGGGTACGAACCCAACCGAGCAGTGCCGACACGAATAAAGTTGCTTCCTGGAAAGGAAAGCCTCAGGGTCACAACTGTGCTAGAATTCTGCTACATTCTCATAACAGATCTATATTCTTCACAGCTAATATTATCATATGGATAAGGATACTGAAGCACGTAAAATTTAAATAATTCGCCCATTCTTATGCCCCAACATACAGGTATTTGACATCAGCCAAACTGGCAATTGATTTTGTGCTACAATCAAGGTACCCAGGCTCTCTATAAAAAAACAAACTTGTTTACCAATTCGAATGTAGTTTGCTTTAAATCCTACTAGATGGGGTATTTAATCTCAGTGTTTATCTGGGCTTCCTATACTCCTCCTTCTGCGCAGTTACGTATGTGATTTTATACACACACATGCATACACACATGCACACACACAAATATATACTCAGTTCAGAGGAAACAGGGTAAGTGCCCTGCTCTGTAGTTCACATGGGTCATTGCTCATCCTCAAATGTCACATGAATACATGGGACGGTGGACACTTCAAAGCCTTGTGTCTCTTCGTCTTCTAAAAAGGCACCCCAAACCCATAATTCTTAGGGCTTATTCCTACCACTTCCTCCCTTCAAGAATCATCTGGGGGAAATCCCTTTCCAGCATACTATGTGTGAATCCCTTTAGAAACTGAATACATCTTTCTCTTTTTATAGAAACTCTACTTCCCTTCACACCAATCCTGCCACCTCTCCATCTTCAACTCCAAGACTTGGGTTCCATTCCAACTGGGAGAACACATCACTGTAACTGTTTCTTTTTCATTCTCATGAAGTAAGTCAGGTTTTATGTACAAAAAGAAAGGAAAACTTTAATCACTAATTCAATTGTCCTACCATGATTCTTAGAAAAGATGGAAAATACCTCTCATCTAAGAAGCATTCCCTACATTCACATAGCCAGTGAGCTCATAGAGGTCTCTACTTGTTTCAGAAAACACACAAAGAGGGATGCCTGGGTGGCTCAGTCAGTTAAGTGGCCGACTTTGGCCCAGGTCATGATCTCATGGTTGTGAGTTTGAGCCCCACGTCGGGCTCTGTGCTGACAGCTCAGAGTCCGGAGCCTGTTTCAGATTCTGTTTCCCTCTTTCTCTGCCTCTCCCCCGCTCTGTCTCTCTGTCTCTCTGTCTCTGAAAAATGAATAAACCTTAAAAAAAATTAAAAAAAAAGAATTAAACAATTATGTACTCTTGAAGTGTCAGCCCTCTTTTCTCATTTAAATCATTTAATTTACAAATTATCCTACATGGTCTGTATCCTGATGATCTTCCTCTTAGCAGGGACATATACAATATGCATTATAACCAACAAAACGTTTTTTTTTTTTTTCCCTAACCTGAGTGTGGGTGAGAGGTTATCAGTCAAGAGTGTTCTAAAGATTGATCTTTACTCTCTGTACATCGAGATTAAGTTTCCACCCATCACCTCTGTGCACTGACTAGTGCTCAGGCAAGAGTCATTTTGGTAATTTTCATTTATATATATACATTTTACGGTTGGAGTTTCCTTGAAAATGAATGTTAAACTTCAGAGCAAATCTGTCTTTGGTGCCATAATTGATGGGCCTAAACTTCCTGCTAATTGAGGTTTCAAATCTTCTCTAATCTTCTCTTTTCCCTCTCCTGCCCTCTCTCCAATGCCCACCCAACCAATAAACCATAGTATCTCCCCAATATCCTGAATTAAGTCACTCTTTCTGGTTCTCTTAATCACATGGTCATCCTTATAAAATCTGCTGGTTACTGGAGAAAATGATGTATTTTCAGGTGCTAATTCCTCTTTACACAATGGTAGTTCTTAGTTTTCTTAAATTAAGACAATTAATACAAAAAAATTGACCTCATTTCGTTTATCACAGTCCCTCAATTACGTAATATTGTTTCAATCCTTAGCCTTCAGTGTTTTCTAGCAGAACATGCAAGTTATTATAGATACAGTGGATATAAAATTTGCTCTGCCAATACAAAGAAAAAAATATCTACTATGATTTTTCAAAGCAAGCTTATAGGATGCAATTGAGTTTTTTGCAGGCGTCTGCATTTTTTTTTTAATAGTAACTACAAGTGCCATACTCTTTTTCAAAGACTTTTTCCCCCCAGCAGATTGAAAGCCATACTGGACTCAAAGATTTACCCTTTTAACAGAATTTGTGACTTGACTTAGATTAGTGAGAGAGAAAATAAACACAACTGCTTTGATGATATATTGCTGTAATGCATCATCAGAGTACTGCTCATGTGATAAACTACAACATTACTATAATTCATCATGAAGAGTGCTGTCACTCTAAAAAAGTATTAGTGTAATACATCAGCAGCCATCAGCATTCACTGCCACTTCCAACATTGTTTAAGGAATTCTATTGTGCTACCATCTGCCAGGCAGAAAAGAACACCCTGCCTAAACATGAGCATAATGGATTAATTTTATTATTAAATTGTCTTTAGAAACCCACTTTTTCCCATGTCTTCTCAATATTTATTAACTTCTCCTTCAACTCCTTATCGTACCTTATCCGGAAATTAATCCATGAGCTACAGCATCTAAGAAACTGCCTTTGTATCACACCTTTATTCTCTAAGTCTGCAGATGGGGGTAGCCCTCGATTCTGCAACAAGAAGGCCCATGAGGGACAAGGGATGAGCATCCAAGTTGGATTTTCTCTAATATGACTTGATGTGACTGGACTCATTCTTACCAGGCTATTTTACACAGTTTCTGGTATTCTATAGAAGATTCTCAGAAAATAAAGTCAAAACTTCCTAAGGCCACGGGCATACATTTATACAAATGGTTCCCCTTCTGTACATGTCACTAGACTTTCCCATCTCATGCTAACCCACTCTTCAGTCAACAACTGCCTAATTATTTCTATTCACTCTCTCCTGCGGAGTTTAATGTCTATTTTCAGTATTTTACCAGTTTCCTGCCAATCATGGGTGTCTTTTACCTTGTCATTCTGGTCTCATGGCCTGCATGATGTGCATTTATTATATACCTCCTTCCCAAGCTGCTTTTAGGGGGTTCGCCTCACATCAGGACATGATAGTGTGCACGTGGGTGCTGTTGGTAGCCAGGGCTGAAGGCCAACTCCGTTGAGAGTTTGTTTTTGTTTCTTTCATTACTCAGTATTCATCATATACCTCTCTGCCATTTCATCCCAGCAATGTGAAACACCTTAGAAATATTAAAATGAACTGGGTATTAGACATAAGTGATAATGATTTCAAGTGTTTGTGGTACAAAACATGTTGGATACTATTTTTTTAATGATGTATTATGAGTTTTGGGGGTACGTTAGGACTTTTGCAATCGAATTTAAAATAGTTTATCAATATAGTTGGATGATTAGGTAGATAGATTTATTAAACATAGCAACATGTTAGCAATTGAATCTAGATGCCAGGTACACAGATGTTTATTGTATTACCTGTTTCTACTTTTCTTTATACATGAAAAGTTTCCCAAAAACTTTCACACACACACACACACACAAACTAGAGAAACATAAGGTAATATAAAAACCTCTTTAAATCCTACTCCTAACAAACCAAATTTACAACTATTTTATAAACAATTAGCAAAATTCAAAAATCCATAAAATATTAACTGAATCTAGAAATCATTAATTTGATGAGTATAACAACTGCACTGTTTTGGGGACATGCTTAATTTTAGAAATACATACTATTTAGGAATGAAATGATATGATTTTTCAATTTGTTTTTAGATATGGGTGGAATAGAAAAATGCAATATATTACTAATTAATAATTACTTATTATTGAAATAAAATTATAATTTTAATTGTTTTAATCAGTAATAAGCACTGATACTTGTTGAATGTGTATCTAAGGCTTCTTTATATTATTTTCCATTTTTTTCTTAATGTTAAAATTCATATAATAATATTAAAGGAAAACCTAGAGTAACTTTCTTCCAGCCAAATTTCAAAGATTAATAACAGATTTCTTTCTTTTTTTTTAATAACAGAGATTTCCACCATTCATTGTTTCTATACTAATTTCCAGGTACTTAGCAGGCTTACTCATATTCATTTAACTGTACATAAAAATGACATGAAAAGATATCAACACTCATGTCTCTAAGTAATAAAACTGAAGGTCAGAGAGGTTAAGTAATGAGTTAAAGTTTACACAGCTATATGAAGGACAAATCTCAAGTGGTCAACTGCATCTCTGGTTCATGGGATCTCTCCAGAATACACAGTGCTGTAGCAGCCTCTATCTGGAATGTTCTTTGTCTTGGTGTAATAGAAAAAGTAATGTGACAGGCTTTACGGTAACTCTGAAACTATCAGCTCAGAAAAGACATAACCATCACTCACGCTTACGATCTTACTGGCCAAATTAATTTGTATAGGCAAGAGTGCCATCAAAGAGAAAGGGATAACCTAATCCTCTCACAAACAATGGCATAACAGGTAGGCGATGAGCAATATTTGGTATAATGGCACTGCTACATCACAACCATATCACCTAAATTTTTGAACATAACTATCATAAACGTTATTGCCAATGTATACAAAATGCATATGAGATGGTACCATAAGGATAACATGAAATATTGTGCAAGTAACTTCTACTGAGCTACTCACTCTACAGACATAGGGATTATTATTTTAGAATTTCTTATGTCAGCTTTTGTGCGAGTCATATTCCAAAATTTGATATTGAAGAGAAAAAATGATAATAGGTCTTACAAAGTTTTGGTTTTTTAAACATCTTAAGTATCATCTTTTGAATCCACCCAACTCTGTGTAAAATACCATTTAAGGTTGCATTATGTTGAGATATGTACTTTTGCTGAAATATGTAATGCATACCATTCCAAATAAATACTATGATAAAATATAATCATTATTTTGCATCAATCTTTTAGAGTGCAAAGTGAAAGAATCCCAGAGAGCTGATTGGAGGTTCAGATTTTTTAAATGCTTTTCATTTTTTTTTTTGTCTAGTTATTGGGAAAATAAATGGTTTCTATAGTTAATCATGACTTTAAAAATTAAAATCACTTGTACTTGTAGATTAAAAACAAATCTAGATCATGATAATAGATCAAATGAATCAGGGTTGCAATTTATTTTGAGATCCTTTAGAAGAAGTGGCATGTTTTCAAAGCCTCAGATCTTCAAAAATGATATTTGAAAAAAATATTAGAATGCTTTCTCTTACATTCAGTTTATCCAGAAAAATCTCAGATATGATAAGGTAATCAGAACTAAATGGGTAATGGCATTTGTGACTGCACTGAGGATTTTAAAAATGCTTCTAGATTTTATCATCAAAATACTTTTTTAATCCCTTATTCATACTTGGTGATGAGAAAAAAACCAGTTTTTTTTAATGGTCTTATTTTTCATAAGAATGTATATTTTAGGACACGAAAGAACACTATATTGAGCTCAAGGCTCCATTTTGCAATGCTACTTTGAGAAACTTTTCAAATGATTTAAATATATTCTAATGATTTCCTTTTTTATGTATCCTGTATTTTTACATTATTTTTATCAGTATGCTTTAAATTTTTCTTTCCTTTGTTTTAAAGTTTGATAGAGGGGCGCCTGGGTGGTTCAGTTGGTTAGGCGTCCAACTCGGTTTCAGCTCAGGTCATGATGTTGAGGTTCCTGCGTTTGAGCCCCACATAAAGCTCCGTGCTGACAGTGCAGAGCCCTTTTGGGACTCTGTCTCCCTCACTCTCCACCCCTCCCCCACTTGCACTGTCTCTGTTTCTCTCAAAATAAGTAAATAAACTTAAAAAATATTAAGTTAGATGACAGAATTTCATATTGTGTTGACAAAACAAAAATTAAAACTAAAATGGAATCATAATAATGCTTTGTTACATATATTTAGGACCAATGGGAAATATGATTTTCACTATACTTTCCTGGTAACCTAAAAACAAGGCATTGTATACATTAAAAGAAAAAATAGAGGGCTTTTTCCCCCAAATATGTATCATAAACTTTATTATCTCTCTAAACAAACTGTATTGAAAGTCAGTTCTTTATTGATAGCTTAGAATCACTATGGACATCAAATATTAATTCTAATATCAGTTATTCAATTATGCCCCATTGAGATTCATAGGGCATTTTTCCACTGCATTTATGCTTAAAGTTTTGTTTTGTTTTCCGTTTGTATTCTAATCTTTTCTTTCCTTATTTTTTTTGCCCCTAATGGTTAAAGTTGTATTGTTCTCAAACTCTAGATTTGTTACCAGGTTATCTCTATTTTCTTCTTTTTGATATCACTACATGGTCCTCTGTCATTCCCTGTTGCAGATGGAATTATCTCCCCTAAAAAAGGTATGTTGGAGTTCTAAGTTCCAATATTCCCACAGCATGATCTTATTTGGAAATAGGATCTTCAGAGGTAACCAAGATAAAATGAGATCATTAGTATAGGCCCTGAACTGATTGGTGGCCTGACAAAAAGGAGAAATTTGAACACAGAGACAAACATGGACAAAGGGAACATGATGTGGAGATGACCATGTGATGACAGAGACAGACATTACACTGAAACAGGTATAAGCCAAGGAACATCAAGAATTACGAGGATTTAAGAAGAGGCAAGGAAGAATTCTACCCAAAGTCTCAGAGGCAGCATGGCCTTCTGATGCCTTGATTTGGGACTTCTAGACTCCAGAATTGTGAGACAATACGTTTCTCATATTATAAGCAACCCAGTTACCCATTTTGTGGCACAATGGTATGATAGCCCTAACAGACTAATAATACACACACACACACACACACACACACACACACACACACACCTTTCAGTGCAGTTGTGCACTGAAAATAGATAAACTTGTTAGTATCTTTATAAAACATTAGTAAATGGGTCTCAAGTAACTTAAAGGACTTTCTAAAAACTCATTTTATAATACAGTTTCTGTAGATTTATTGACCTAATTTTGAGAATACTAGAGTTTCAAAAATTACAAATTTTAGACAAGTGAGTTTTATTGAGTTCATGTTGAGGTCAGTTTTATGATAATGTGTGATGGAGGATGAACATGAAAGAGAAAAAAAACACTGTCTTGATAATACCATTATGTTTTCTGAAATAACATTCACTTATCCAAATGAGCAACATGCTGCTTGACCAATACTTTCATAACTTAGAGAATTGTTTCAAATATAAAAATTAAATATAACATTTCAGAAACAAAAAATAATATTGCTAATGATAGCCTAATTTTCTGGGCTTCTATGGTTTGATTTAATACAGTTGGTGTGTGTGTGTGTGTGTATATATATACACACACACACACACACACATATATATACACACACATATATATATAAAGGTAAATAAAATTGAAATTTATTAACTTTATTCCTGGAAGAAAATCAAAGAAAAACCTATCCTACAAAGTATCAATAGCCCAAAAATCTAGAAAATTCAAAATAATAGTTTAATATCAATTAAATCCAAAGATACTATCTAGTTATATTTCCTCTAGCAGTCCTATACATATGCTGTAAATATGTACAAGCATACAAGTTCATCTATACCTACATATACACAATTATATATATATACATATATTATATATGTATATACATATATTTAACATATTTGTAACTGCTTGAAATCCCATCAAGTTTTTTTATCTGCTATTAAGTAAAGGGTTCTTCATAATTCAAATTGTATCTTTAAAATAAACTAAGCAGAAAGAAAATACATACTAAAACATCATGGTAAAATGCAAACATTTTTCAATTAAAAATGTTGAAAAATGTTGTCTTTATCAGCAATTGAAAGTGATTTTATTACAACACTACATTACAACTTTAACAGAATACATATATTTTTTTTACAATAAAGATCAGTAATTCTTTATTTCCTGCTGTGACAGAAAGTCATAAACTTGACTTAGTTGTCATTTTAAAGGGCTTTTCTTCTTTAACTTCTGTGATCTCTGAATTTCAGAAGCATATACTGCCATAAAGCATGAATGATTTGCTAATTCCCAGTTCAAAAGGATGACCTTTGAGGAAAAATGACTTGGGTAGGGAAACAAAACAAAACAAAACAAAAGCCTCTATTACATGTTCATAAGTTTTTCTGCTACTGGGATAGTCTCAATTCAATTTCTTAATTATATCAATTGTTAGACTTTATGTAATAATGAAATCACGAATTGTATAAAAGTAAATTTGCCACTGTATTTGAAAAATAGGTGTGCTTTAAGATAGCTGGTAGCTATGTGACAAATATTTTAAGGGGACATTTAGGAAAAAACTCTTCTACTTAGAAAGGGTGGAAGCTAACTCAGACCAGGCTACATCAAGATATCTTCCCCATGAAGAGTGACATTATAATAAAAGTGAATGCCATTCAGATGATAGTTCCCTGAAGAGAGAAATGTCCTAGGATTTTACTTTATAGAAGAAATCTGATCATTTTAATTACCCCTCATCTATTTTGACTTCAGATAAGAGGCACTAATTTTTCTATGGAAAATAGCTCTCCCTAAATCATTATAGCACATGTGGTTTGGGTAGATTAAACTGCTGCTACACATTCAGTGTTGGAAATAGTATCTTGCTAATAAGAGCAGTGTATTTCATTGGCCACCGTGGTTACTCAAAGATGCACATACGACCTAATCTCATCTTCTATACCTCAGTAATGGGCTTTCATGAAATTATTGCAATGAGACTATCTCCTGAGACTATTCATGGTAAAGGTGGTAGAATCACCACTGTGCGGGGCTACCATGGTAGCTGGTGATAATGCCCGTAAAAAGAAAACCACCGCCAGAAATGAGACGGGATCCTATGGATGAACACCCTTTGTGTCTCTAGATCCATCTGGGAAGCCCCACCTATTCCATTGTCATAGATTCCTAAGACTAAATTTACTAATATGCACCAGTATCCTAACGGCTTAGGAATACATTTCAGCCAGGCTAAGAGTAGGCTGGCTGGAGTGATGGTGCACCTGGGAAACTGATGTCAGACTCCTCCATGCAGGGGATACTTGAAATGTGCTGGGCTTGTTCCTATTACTTGCCCTGGATATTCTGAGTGCTCTCTGTTAGGAAGAGTCCAATGTCAGTTTCCCCAGGCTGTTCCCCAGGCCAGTTCCCCATAACTCCAGCTAGCCCACATTCAGACCTGGCTGATAACAATTCCTAAAGGTATTATGATAACCAGCACACATTGTTAAAAAGGGCAACATAATCTCCAAAACAGATAACAGAGACCAGTAGGGTCGAACAATGCCCATAAAATAGTAACAACTTTTCAGGCAGGATCTTCAAGCCTGCTAATTGGTGATTAGTAATTGTATCTTTCACTACATCTTTTATCTACACTCAAGTAAGTCGTATCCATTTCCCTGGGTTATGTTGGCCACATTCTATCAATCATACCACGCTGGAAAAAAATCATGAAAGAGGTAACCAATTTTTTACAAAAAATTTCAATACAAGTTTAAATCTAACCAAGCATAGTTTTATGTATGCTGCTAAATTCTACTTATTTTAATGCATTTTTTTTTTGTTTCCTGTATTGTCTTCAGTATTAGTTACTTAATTGGAATCTGAGAAATGTGCAGTAAAAGAGAAAACTATGTTTAACTATGTTCAAAGGTTAAAGAATCTGATACGTTTTACCAGGAACCTTTTTCTATTATTCAGGCAGAGTTTTCCTTTACTCACAAACTGGGAATCAACTCACTCAAGGAGGCAATCAATACCATTATAACTGTCATTTCACATATTCTTCTCTTCACTGACATTGCCCAAGTGAAATGTACTGGATCATTTACTCAGTTTTACCAACTAAAGAGCATGTATTCTTTTAGTTCTCACTTTCAGGATTATATATATTGAAAACGTATGGACCATCCTAAATTTACCTGGTGTCATAGAACCATCAGATAACATTTTTACTCCCATATTTCTTCCTTCAAGACAAAACCAAATAAAACAAACTCATTTCATGCATCCCAAAAAACACACAAAAAAGATTTACAAGTGAATGTGAAAAAAGTATTAGATCTTCTATTTCCATTTATTTGTATCTTATTTTCATCTCTAGTTTACTTTCTCTCATATTCTTAATGTAGAATGTTCATATGACTGGGGTGGGGATGTTCATGAACACATTTTTACTGATGAAGTGGATGGCGTAAAGTTTGGAAAACATTTCCATGACAAATTTAAAATTCTTTCCATTTTGGCAAAACGTTGTTTCCTTTTCCATTTGATTACTCAACCTTTCAGTCAATATGTAAACCTACTAAGTACCAATTATATAAACTGAGTTAACGTAGGTGTGTCAGTTAAGATAAAACAAAGCAAACAAAATAAAAGTAAAATGTCAAAAATTTCTGCCTTCACAGAGCTTACACTCTGGTGCTTTACTTAGTAAACTCTTAAAATGAGATAGTACTGGAAATACCTGCTGACTTGCCCTTCTTCCTCACTGAAATATTAGCTTCTGTAGGACAGGGGCTGAAAACATCTTATGACTATTTCATGGTCGGGGCAGTATTTGCCGTTTGATAAATAATACATGTTTTTTGAATTATAATGAACTAAACTTTCTGCTTCTCTGCTGTTGAAAATCCTGGAACTTTTTTATCCTGCTAACCTTCTTGAGTGTTTATTGCGGAACAGTGTTTCACTTTGCCAATTATATTAGGTGCTATTCCTTTATGAAAATTACCTCAGCTCTTAAGAATTTCTCTCCTTTCATCTAACCCTATTAGAAGTTGTTTTTTTTCCCCTCCCTACAGACTATTTCAGTTTCCCCACTTATGCAAATGCACATTTTTACAACAATAATCACTATCTGGACAATTTTCAATCTTATCTTTTAACCTATTTAGAGACTCCAAAACAAAATAGGTCTCCATTTCATTGTATAAATTATAGACTCCATTTTGGTTGTCAATGCAAAATTACTTTGGACAATGGAAATTCTATCACATTGTTCTTCCCTGCATCTTATGGTGGATTTAGTAGTGTCTGTAAATTACATAGCTATTTAATTAAATAGAAAATGTTAGTGAATCGTTCCAGAGTCCTTAAGTGTCATAGACTCTGGATCTAAAGTTCTTTCTTGTCTAATAAGAGAGAGGGACGGGACGCAGGATTAAATGTGAGAGATGGCTAGTATCTGGGAGAAGACAAGAGCCCTGATTAAGTGTCCTTGCTCCATTTTTATTAGGATCAGAAGGCTTACAAACTTAGTAATGGATGTGCACCAAGGGACAATGAAACTGTGAACACTAACTCATGGACGTAAGGAAAAGGGGTTTTGAAGATATGTGGAGTTAGGGGTTTCAGTTAATACAAAACAAAATCCTGGTGCCTGGCAGAAGGTGTTTACAGCAGATGTGAGGCACCATCTCCATTTACCTAAACTGGTCTAGGGGCAAGAAAGACAGAGCATGTGACCTCAGGGTCAACAAGGCACCTTTCTTTGGCTAATTAGCTCCCTCTAGGCAACTTCGCCCTGCAGGGGTCTATAGCCCAATTTACCTGCTTACCTAATTCAGTCCTTCCTTCCTGTGAAAGCAGCTTTTTGCTACAGTACTAAGTTGGGGGGTGTTTCCACCTTCCACCCTGAATAACCAATCTTGTTTACCTCATATATCTTTGTGCTATCCTGGGGCCTGTGCCCCACCTTCTCTATACCTGTTTATCTAATCTTGTTTACCCAAACTTGGGTGTGAGCATCCTAAGGATTTCTAATTCTTTATGCCTGGTTAACCACTCTGTGTAGGTTCAGGGAATTCCTAAACTTATTCCCCACACTTAAGAATAATTTGTTACCAGTTACTAGGAAGGAATCTTGAGCTAAAAAAAAGAAGAGAGAGGAAACTGTGTTCTGTTTAGCACTCTACTGTGTTTCAGATCTTTCATATAGATTTTCTCCTTTTAACCTTACCAACCTAAAAAGATGTGTAATTTCTCTCTCGTAGATGAAGAAGCTTGTCTCAGTTCACTTGGTTCTGCACTGCCTCTGAGGCCCTCATCCCCCACCTAGAACTCTATCCCACAATATCACACCAATCAAATTTGCAGTTAAGAGATTGAATTTGACACAAGTGGCCATGCCTTTTAGCCACTTTATTTCACTTTAAAACATATTCTCTTTATCCCTTTTGCATTGCTCCATAAGACAGGTCCTCCCATCTCCTCAACTGAAAGGTTGGGTCTGAAAGATTGCCTATTTTCTGTGTCCTGTGGGAACTAGGTGATTACGGGACTGCGGTTGCATGAAGCGTATGTCTTAAGAATTTAACAACACTGGCTATTTCTGTAACGTCACGAGTAATATTAGAAACTGATCAGCATGGCTGTCTAATTTAAGGAGGCTGAATCAGAATTGGGCCGTTCCGAATTTCCATTCACATCAATTCTGCCTCCTTTCTCTATGAGTTATACATCACTGGTCACAGACCTTACTCTGTGCAAGTAGAAAAAGTATCAGGCGGTGCTGTGACTGAGTACATCTGACTAGAATCATAAGTAATCCAGGGTTTGTTGAAATGATTTCATTTCTCCAAAGTATACGTGTAGTTTTCCTCCCCTGACTTAGTGATACACATGTACCACATGCAAGCAACTAATATTTGTTCATGTGTTTTTAGCAGGGGAAATGGAAAAGAGACCAATAGCAAAATACAAGCAGTCTAGTAAGCAATGTGAGAGCAGAGACATAAGCATGAAATTCAGAGATCACTATACTGTACAAAAATATGTACAAATAATTGAACTAAACTACAAAGAAGACATAGCTAACTGCATGTTCATTTCTTAAAGTTACTTTTTTCCTATTAACCTAATGAAAGACATGTGATTATGTAATTATAATGTTTAAATCATACATTAACTGCAAATCAGAAAAGCAAAGATGAAGAGATATACATCAATGCACACTATAACTACAACATTCTCGACAACATAAAATTAAGAGTTTGGTAAGTTTCTCTGATAAGGCCTGCCATACCAAGGTCTCTAGCTAACCTCCTGGTCTCCTACTCTTCTCAAAATTGTTCATTTCCTTTTCCTACTCTCCAGCCCCATCAGTTAGAAAACAAAGAACAGGGGCGCCTGGGTGCCTCAGTCAGTTGAGCATCAGACTTCGGCTCAGGTCATGATCTCACCGTTTGTGAGTTGAGCCCCACGTTGGGCTCTGGGCTGACAGCTCATAGCCTAGAGCCTGCTTCAGATTCTGTGTCTCTCTCCCTCTCTCTGTCCCCTCCTTGCTCTCTCTCTCAAAAATAAATAAAACATTAAAAAAAGAATACAGCTTTCTAATCTGATTCTTGATCCCAGACCCTTAAATGCAGGTCAAGCCAATAGAGTATCCTGAGACATCCTTGTGCTGAAACAACCCATTTGACTCACCCCAAAACATGTCCCTCTAGAAGTTACTGTTTTACTCACTGCGCGCTGTGTGGAAATCTTAGTACCTTTCTAGAGGCAAAGTGAAAAAGGTGTTGCAAAACAAAGCATCTGCATAAAGTCACGGGTAAAAGATTTTGCTCTCTTGTTCCCAATTGTGTGCAGCCAAGCTTCCTTGTTCCCACACATCATAGTGTGTATTACACCAGGGAGTGCTTGGCTTTTCCTTCATATCAACGCTTTCAGCCGTGTCAGCATACAAGCCAGGTTTTCCTGCTAGCCTGCATGAAGCAACTGCGCTGATCCTCTAATCAGCTATGTCAGATTCGTTTTCACACACCACACGCAATGAGAGCTTAACGCCATTCAGGGCAACCGGTTCAGCAATGTTTTCTTTCTTTTTCTACTCTCTCCTTTTTTCTGGTAAACATTTCAGATAAGAATACAAATGAATAGGTCTCGGATCAACATGCTAGCTGTCCAAGAAGCATTAAAAAGAGACGCATCCTGTTTATATATTGTAGTTGATCTATTTGTCACATCAGTAAACCCAGGTTTAATCGTAAGGGTTTATTTGGTTGCCCAACTTGCTTCGTTTTTTTTTTCTATTTCGTTTTTTTTTCTATCTTGTCTTCCTACTTCCTAGACACTCATTGCACAGAATAACTTACAAACACTTTATTTAAGGTGGTATCTATTGCCAGATTGAAACTAAAGGAGTGATATGATCTCTTTTCTTTTAAAGAGATCTCTGAAGCTGCCAGGGGGAAAAGGATTCTAGGTGTAGGTGAGTACAAAAGAAGGGAAAACTTGGAGGAGACTTAGGGTTGCTAGGTTAGGCTGTGATCTCAACTAGGGTTTATGGGGCAGGGAGGGAGAAAAGTGGATTGGAGGCTTAAAGATATATTTTGAAAGAAGGATCAAGACATTTTACATGGGAAATGTTTTATTTCAAATGCATTTCATTCAGAATAGTGGAGTCAAAGAGACTGCATATTTTCTCAGCAGTTTTAGTGGGCCATCTAGTAAGTTTTAACATATCCATGTGTGTATATATATCCCTGAGAAACCATCATCACAATCAACATAATTAATATATATATCACCCTTAACTTCTTTCTCATGGCTCTGTATCATTTCTGTCCTTTCTCACCCCAAGACAACTGCTAATCTTCTGTCAGTATAGATGCATTTTTATAAACTCTTACACAAATATAGAGGATATACTTTTTTTTGGGGGGGGGGTCTGGCCTCTTTTTAGTAAATAAAATTACTCAGAACCTCATCCATTATTCTCAGTGCACCTTAGTTCATTCCTTTTTATTCTTCAGTAGTTTTTTCACTCATAGTCATACCACAATTTAATTATCAATTCACCTATTGATAGACATTTGTTGTATCATTTTTTTTTTTTTTAGAAAATACAGATGCTATGAACTTTTGTATATAAATATTTATGTGAATATATGCCTTCATGTCCCTTGGTTGATATGTAGGAGTGGAACTGTTAAGTAGTATGGAAGGCATATATAACTTTTAAAGAAATATTAAACACCTTTTCCAAATACTTGTACCATATATACATCTAACACTCCATACACTCAGTGGTTTTCAATTTTAGACAATCTATTAGATGTGCTGTAGTATCTTCTTGTAGTTTTAATTTGCATTTCCCTAAATACTATACTGATGCAGATATTATCATGTACTTTATTATCTACATATCTTCTCCTATATAATGTACGTTTAAGTCTTTATTTTTAGTGATTGCCAAATAGAAGTCATTTTTCAGACTTTGGATTCACAAGTATTTTCTTCCGGTCTATGTCTGGCCATTTCATTTTTTTTAACGTATCTCTGGAAGAGCAGGCATTATTCATTTTGATGAAATTCAAATTATACTTTTTGAGGAATCATGCTCATGATATTGTATCCAAGAATTTTTTGCCTTACAAATATCACAAAATATTCACAAATATTACAAAAATATCCCTCTATATCATCTTCTAGAAGTTTTAAAGTTTTAGGTTTTGCACTTAGCCCTATGTTAAGAGTTTGCATATGATACACAGCATGGATCAAAATTTATTTATCTCTGTATGTATGCATGTATATATGGATGTATGTATCAATCTATATATTTGTCTATATACCTATATTTTGTCCAGCAATTGTGGAAAAGTTTGTCTTGTTTTATCCAAGTACTGGTGACTTCATGGAAAAAGTTGGGAATTATTTTTTCCTCTTCAATTATCTGGGAAAGTTTATATAGAATTGATGCTAATTCTTCTTTAAAATGTCATGATGGCACAAGTGAACCCATCTGGACCTATATTTTTAAACACACATTTGATTTATTTAATATAGAGTGGCTTATTCAGCTGATCTATTTTTTTTTAATTTCTTTTAACATTTATTCATTGTTTGAGAGACAGAGAGAGAGAGAGGGAGAGAGAGAGCCTAAGTGGGCAAAGGGCAGAGAAAGGGGAAGACACAGAATCCAAAGCAGGCTCCAGGCTCTGAAATAACAGCACAAAGCCTGACGCAGGGCTCGAACTCACAGACTGTAAGTTCATGCCCTGAGCCGAACTCGGACGCTTAACCAACTGAGCCACCCAGGCATCCCTCAGCTGATCTATTTTTAAGTGAGCTTTGGGATTGTCATTTTTGAAAAATCTGTCCATTTTATTTGTCAACTTTGTTGACATAAAGTTATTGACAATATTCTATTTGTATATTTTTATTATCAGAATTTGCAGCAATGTCTTTTCTCATTTTTCATGTTAGTAACATGTGTCTTCTCTCATTTTTCCTGGTTAGTCTAATGATAGGTTCATTAATTTAAATTCTTTTCTGGAAGAACACACTTTGGGTTTTATCGATTTACTTATTATTTTTCTGTTTTCTATTGTATTCAGTATTCTCTTATACAGGCATTCAATGCTATAAATTTACCTCAAAGTAATGCTTTACCTGCATCCTACACATTATGGTATCTTTTATTTACACTTTCTTTCAGTTAAAAAATATATTCTAATCACCATTATGATTGCTATTCTGACATACACATTTAAAATTGTATTATTTACTTTACAAATATTTGAGAATTTTTCAAATTTGTTATTCATTTAAAATTATTACTTTTATGGTGTTAGAACATCCTTCCTGTGATTAGACTGCATGGAGCTTTATTTAGATTTGCTTTTATGATCCAGGAAAATATCCATCTTGGTAAATTTTCTTTTGTATACAACAAACAGAAGAGTTTGTTCTGTTGTTATCAGATGGAGTATCTACAAATGTTAGTGAGGTCAAAATACTGTTATTAGATAACAAAACATTTATCATTATTATATTCTCATGATAAAACCTGGCTCATCAAAATTAAATGTACCTCTTTATACTTGATAATATTTTTGCTATGAAATCTATTTTGTCTGATATAATCACTCCAGCCTTCTTTGAATAGTGTTAGCAGAATACTATCTTTTCCCTTCTTTTACTTATAACCTATTTGTGTGTTTAGATTTAAAGTTGTTTTCCTTTTAGCAGCATATAGTTTGTTCTTCCTTTTTATGCACTGGACAACCTCTGCCTTTTAACAGACATCTTTAAATCATGTACCTTTACTGTTAATATTAATGATTCTGTTATTATATATATAATATTACTATATTATATAATATATATATATAACTAATATATAATATTACTTGGTTTATATTTACCTTATTTGTTCTTCTCCAAATTTCTCCCCTTCCTTCTTCTTATTATCAATAACACAAAGGATAGGGGCGCCTAGGGTGGCTCAGTCGGTTGAGCGTCCGACTTCAGCTCAGGTCACGATCTCTCGGTCCGTGAGTTCGAGCCCTGCGTCGGGCTCTGGGCTGATGGCTCAGAGTCTGGAGCCTGCTTCCGATTCTGTGTCTCCCTCTCTCTCTGCCCCTCCCCTGTTCATACTCTGTCTCTCTCTGTCTCAAAAATAAATAAAACGTTAAAAAAAATTTAAAAAAATAACACAAAGGATATAGGTAGTACTCATTGTTTAAATTTTTTTAATGTTTATTTTTGAGAGACAGAGAGGAACAGAGTGCAAGAAGGGGAGGGGCATAGAGACACAGAGACACAGAATCTGAAGCAGGCTCTAGGCTCTGAGCTGTCAGCACAGAGACCCATGCAGGGACTCGAACCCACAAACTGGGAGATCATGACCTGAGCCGAAGTTGGAAGCTTAACTGATTGAGCCACCCAGTCATCCCAAACTGTATTCATTTTGACATACTAGTTCTCTCCTGTTCTATATGGTAGCCACTTGAGACATGTGGCCATGTGAATACTGAAGTGAGAGAAATTCAAATAAAAATATATTCCAAATATCAAAGACTTTGAAAAAAAGTAAAATATCTCATTTTCTAAATTTATTACACATTGAAATAATTTTTAAAGGCTTAAATGAATCACATTATTAAAGTTAAATTTTCTTTTTCTTTTTTTACTTTTTAATGTGGCTACTAGAAAATTTACACGTGACTCACATTATATTTCTAATAGATAAAACTTTCTTAGACCATGAGTCACCAAACTGTGTTTTTATAAAGGGCCAGACAGCAAACCTATTTGATTTTATCAGGCCTATAGTCTCTGTCATAACTATGCCAGCTGTCACTGGAGCAAGAGAGGAGCCCTTGACAACACATACTAAATGGGAGTACCTATGCTACAAAACAGCTTTCTATACAAAAATATGGTAAACAGCATATTTGACCTATGGGCCTATATACAGCGACCCCTCTTTAGATAGTAACTTTGGAGAATTGAAGCCATGTGTCAGTTATGACCAAGGAACAGAAAAAAGAAACCATAGTCCCTGATGATATGCCAACTACCACAACAACTCTTGACCAACAATATTTTAGGCATGACAAAAATCAACTGCTTTCATTTAAGCCTCTATCATTTTTTAAATGCATGTAGCAAAATCTAATTCTCATTATATTCCCATATCAAAATTGTATTATATGATTTTGCAAGTTTACAATTTATAATTCCACAATCGATCCATAGTCCAAACTTGGCCACTGCCAAGTTCACAGTCATTTTCATATCGCAAATTAAAATCTAACCTGTCTCTCTCTCTCTCAAAAATAAACATTAAATAAATAAAATCTAACTTATATTATTATCTCTTTAGATCATCAACCAATATCTAGTAGATTTTCTTTGTATTCACCTAGTGTTTAACAAGTACCAGGGAGCAAATAAAGATCAATATCATGTGTTAAAAAGTAACTATCACTACAGCCTCTACATCTAAGGAATTGTTCTCAGAAAAAAAAAAAAAAAAAGGAAGTTCAATTAGTAAAATGATACTATGAAACATCCAAATAGTTCATTATTTGAAACCCTGTTTAAGTAAATCTCTTCATAACTGTAATCCTTATGAAAAATTACTCTCATTAAATGATAGCTCAAAGCAATTCATCAGTTGATACAGTATTTCATATCCTGATTATTCTATGAAACACCTTAACTGATGAATTCTATTTTTTAACTCTCATTACCTATATGAATTTTATGGTTTCTTTGTCATACTTGTATTATATGCCCCCACACATCAGATCCCTGGCAGTTCTGGCCAATTCATCTGTGGTTGAATGTAGCCAGTTTCAACATTTTCCAAACGATATAGCAGAAAAATAAGGAGGACACAAATGATGTACAAGCTATCAGAGTATGTAGAGTTAATGCTAAAATGTTCCAGTATGTCCAAAAAACTCTAAAGTAAAACGATTTATCTATTTTCATAAATGAACAAAAAAATCTTCCTGGTGCCCTATTCCAATGACTAATATGAAGCCAAGACAGCTTTGTTTTATTAAGACTCAGAGTGTCGCTAGAAGATGTCACTTCATAACCCTTGGGAATGGTGTATACAAGAAGAGAGAGGCAAGTAATTTAAATAGCATCATATTCCAAGCACTGCATCACAATTTACTAAAGCTCGTTCTTCAATGATAACCTTGCATTCTAGAAATTTTTATCCCACTATGATCTTTATATATGGATAAAGAAACAGGCAAGCCAGAAATGTTCCATAACATATCCAATTGCTGAACTAGTACATAGATTTAAATTCAAGTCTGGTTGACATGAAAACGGGTACTTTGACAACACAAGCCAAGGCTGAAGATGAGAGAGATGACTTTCTGAATTATAATCTCTTGTAGATAAAGGAATGACTCTCCAGCAACAATGACAAAAGAATAAACTGTCCAGTTGTCACTGCTTGTATGACAGTGGTATCAGTGAACTTATATACAAAAATACACCCAATGGATTTACTACATTGCTAGGAGTCAGCTAGAGCAAACAGAAATGTGACATAATACTGAACTCAATTTTTTTTTCTTGTAATGGCACTTTTGATGATAGTTTCAAATATTACCAGTATACAACTGCTTTGAAAAGGCTTCATAACTCCAGGCATAAACTTGAGATTACCTCTTCATTAAAACCTCCATTTCCAATTGCTCTAGGCTTCTCTCCTAATTGGTTACCCCACACTCTCTATTTTTTCTGAAATACCCATCTTCACGTATTTTGAAAGAATTCCTAAGGGTACATTCAAGTGCCAAACAAATTCAAAGGTAAAGAATTGATACATCAAAATATATACCATTCGATACTGAGGGAAGTGTGTAGCTATCACCACCATCACTTAAGATACCAGTTGAAACTCTAAAAATGTCCCACTGTGCTCTTTTAATTCACACACATACACACACAAACACACACACACACACACACACACACACACACACACACACACACGTCTTCCCAGTGACCAGGTCACAAAAGAAACAGTTATGGTAGCAAAAAAACAAACAACAATAAACCCAACCTTTTGTTAGCTAGGTTGCAGTAGGAAGTTACTCAAATAAGAGAGTTAAAAAAGCTACTACCAGCAGAAGGGAGAAGGGGAATCGACAAAAGCAGAAAAGGGCTATGTTTTGTCTTGCAGAACCAACTGTTCTAGCCAGGGATACGACCAACTAGGTGTTTCACCTAATAGCCCCTTGCTAGGTGGTCTTGCCTGATAGCCCCTTATATGAGCCAGCTTGAGCCAGACTGGAACTGAGGACATGGACCCAAGTTGTCCTCAAGTTACCTTTAGCTCATAATACTAAGATCTCCTCCTGTGGGCAGGGTTTTCCATCATTTCTTGGTGATACAATGTATGCCCTAGCCTGTTGACAGGTTAGGTCATGTGCAACTGCACCAAAAGGAGCTCTATAAGCTCCCTGCCCCCACCCCTTCATACACTGAATAAAAGCCTTTTGCACTGACCCCATGCGGAGACAGTACTTTGAGAGTTATCTCCTTATAACAAGTAACAAAAAAATCATTTGCTTTCAAAATTTCCTTGGGTTATGTTCAATTTGATGCATCCCAACCAGCAAACCCTTTGAGTTTGGTTATACGTTGACACTGAAGTCCTAATGCTGAATCCTGTTTACTCCCAGGAGCTACCTTCCCTTAGAATATGCTGGGTTCACTCTCAGGAAATCTCACTGTCATTTTCTTCAAGGAGACATCCATCAACTCCACCCACAGGGCCTACCTTCCTTTGTCCATAGCAAGCATTTTTATTTCTTTGCATAAATTTTAATGTTACCAGATAAAGGTTTAAGACCCTTTACTCCCTGGGGAGTTCCATGATCCACTATAGGAACCAATGAATTCAAATGTCTATCTAGGGAAAATGTGTTGCCTTGTGACACATTAGCTTTAACAAAATCTCTGACTCAAACTGACAAATTGGAAGAAGGATGGTACCTAACTCAACACGCCAATGAAATAAAAACCTCATTCCTCTGCTCAGCTAAAATATCGAGTTTGGTGCACACACACACACGTGTGTGTGTGTGCGTGCTCTTGAAAGAATGTGGATCCCACCTTCCACACACACTACAGTATCTCATTTTTAAAAGTTTTTAAATGTTTATTTATTTTTGAGAGACAGAAAGAGACTGAGTGCAAGCAGGGGAGGGGCAGAGAGAGAGCTAAACACAGAAGCCGAAGCAGGCTCCAGGCTCTGAGCTGTCAGCACAGAGCCTGACTTGGGGCTCAAACTCACAAACCGGGATATCATGACCTGAGCCGAAGTGGGATGCTTAACCAATTGAGCCACCCAGGCGCCCCTCTAATTTTTTATTTAAGTTAGTTTTTTCTTTTCTTTTTTCTTTTTTTTTTTTTTTTTTGAATGGTAGTAATGCTTTCTGGAAGAAAAAAAAAGCAGGAAGGTAAAACTGCTTAAGTGCTATGTCTCCTTCAAGTTATTATGAAACATATATTGAAGCAGTAATAGATTGGAGGCCCCATTCTGATGAAGTGAATGCTCAGGAAGGAGGTCTGAATACCCACTGAAATAAAAGAGCTATTAATATGTTGGGATTTTACCAAAGTTCAGTGAAATCCTACTAGGGTGCAGTATATCTGAGAAGGTTAATACAATACTTAACAGACTGAGGAAGGTGGTGAATCCCCTGAAAGACAACTGCATCAAAGGCAATATAATTCTGGATTTATGGGCTTTTAAAGATTCACCACGTGGGAATCCCCCTCAGAAGAGTTTGGCCGTTTCATTTTCCCTTACAGTAGGTTTTACAGTTTGCCTGAGAATGAAAACCATACTTTTCAGCTTCTGCTGTATTAGGGAAAGTGGAGCAATGTCCAAAATCTTCCAACAAGCACAAAAATTGGTAAAGAGGCGTTCTGTCAATAACAACGACATCAGAAAGCCGGAAGCTTTTTGTGGTACAAACACTGATTACTTATACACACTGTATAAACCCTGTTGGTGACTCTTGCCCTCAGTGCTGGTATAAGCAAACGTTATTAAAAAGACACGTGACTGAAGTGAAGGACTGTCTTTACCCAAATAGAAAGCTTTTTTTTTTTTTTTAAATGGCAAAGAAAATCACAATGAAAAAGAGATAACTCAGAGAACAATACACATTTTTGTTCTCCAGGGAACTGAAAAGGGATGCATGGAGGGACTAGAGAATGCTTAGCCCTCTAAGCCTGCATGATCTTGCTAGTTGAAAACATCCTATCAATATGTGATGAGTGGCCTTGTGAAAACCGGATACTTAACCAGGTAATGAAAATTATGGAGACTCTGCAGGAGTCCTTCAGATTTTCTTTTTTACATAAAACCCTATTTTTATGAAGCAAAACACGTGCAGAGTAAAGCCAGGCCCTAAGATACATGTAATTAACCCACAATATTTAGGTTACACACACATAAAAGTTAATTTCTAAATAGCATTCCCCCATTACTACAGGCTAAGAGTATTACATTAAGTTATAAAACTTGTGTGGCCAATTGTGGGAATTAGGATGGGAGACTTTTCTTCTATATTATCTCCAAGTCACCAGTATAATTTAGGAAACTGTACTGGTCATTTAATAGCATTTAGTCAAGTTTTTTAAACTATCTATGACTTCCCCCTCTGTGAAAAGAATACTTATTTGAGGGGATTATCATACGCTTACATGATATAATAATAGCGAACACATAACACTCATAATGTGTCATGCACTGTTGGTGTGTTACTTCATTAAAACCTCACAGCAACTCTATGAGGTAGGTTTTATTATTGTTCCCATGAACAGATGATAAAATTGAGACTTAGAAAAGTTAAATAACTTTCCAAGATCCTGTAATAAGTGATATAGCCTTATGTAAATGCAGTTAGTCTAACACCAAACTAGGTATCTGCATCTACTATGCTTGTTACTTCTATCAAATTGGGCATAAGATTGCTTAGCACAATGATTCTTACAGAGTATGCTCTCAAGTGATATCCATTATTATTAAAAATTAATAGGGGCGCCTGGGTGGCTCAGTCGGTTAAGTGTCCGACTTCAGCTCAGGTCATGATCTCGCGGTCCGTGAGTTTGAGCCCCACGTCGGGCTCTGGGCTGACGGCTCAGAGCCTGGAGCCTGCTTCTGATTCTGTGTCTCCCTCTCTCTCTGCCCCTCCCCCGTTCATGCTCTGTCTCTCTCTGTCTCAAAAATAAACGTTAAAAAATTTAAAAAAAATTAATACACTATGATGTTTAATTCGGTATAACTTTTGGAGAAGTCAAATTTCAATACAGCTACTACTTTGAGCTCCAACATTGATGTAAAGAGCTTAGAAGTCATCATCAGTCTTACCCTTACAGTAAGACACGATGAAAAAGAAAAAGTCCCTGAAATTCAGTGTTTTCCTGGACTCATCAGAGAACTGAGGTCACAGAGCAGAGGGCTTCCCTGAAAGCTGGAGAGGCCTGGAAATCTACAGAGTCACAGCAAAGGTCTGTTTACAAGAGGAGAAGCCCCTGGAGTCATAAGCTGGTAGGAATATGTGAATAGCAGTTTTAATGAATTGCTAGAGATTAGTGTACACAGACTGGAAAGTGAGAAACCCCTGGGGATTGAAGGAGGACCCCACTTTGTCCCGCCTTTTACCTCTGACTCCAACAGATTCTCAAACAACCAAGAAAGATCTCCTAAAGATGCTGGCTGGGCAGGGGAAAAGTAACCCTGGAAATAAGCCCTGGGGCGCCGGGTGGCTCAGTTAAGTGTCCCACTTTGGCTCAGGTCATGATCTCATGGTCTGTGAGTTCGAGCCCCGCGTCAGGCTCTGTGCTGACAGCTCGGAGCCTGGAGCCTGCTTCGGATTCTCTGTCTCCCTCTCTCTCTGCCCGCCCCCCACAAAAACAAATAAACATTTTTAAAAAAGTGAAATGCAAAGAGAAAAGAATAAAAAACAAAAACAGAATTTGAGGGCACCTCTGTCGCTCAGTCTATTGACCACAGGACTCTTGATTTGGGCTCAGGTCAGGATCTCACAGTCCTGAGATCAAGCCCCTCGTCAGGCTCCCTCCTTCCCCATGTGCTGGGCATGGAGTCTGCTTAAGATTCTCCCAGTCCCTCTCCCTCTGCCCCTGCCCCCTCATGCACACAGAGCTGTTCTCTTTCTCTCTCAAAACAAAAATAAAACCAAAAACAAAACAGGATTTGTAAGAACTCTAAGCCAATTTCAATAAACATAATATATACATAATGGAAGTACTAAAAGAAGACAATGAGAAGGAGAAGATGAAATATTTGAAGTAACAGTGACAGAGATCTTTCTAAAACCATAGTTCCAAAAAGTTCAAAGACACCAAGCAGGATAAATACCAAGAAGAACATACACCTGGGCATATCATGATCAAATAACAGAAAATTTAAAAGTGAAAAATATTAAAATAAGGCAGAGGATAAATCAAAAACAAAAAATAGAACCATGCTTATAGGGGAACAAAGATAGGAGTTTTACTGGATTTCTCTTCAGAACACATGAAAACAAAAAGACAGCAGAGTGAAATCAGGTGTTGAAACAAACATTAACATTACCCAATGTTGAAACAATGGGTATTTCTTTTCTAAGTATTCATTATGCAGAACTAAGAAGCAAAAATAATCACAACATGAACATGTTTATTAATAATATGAGCATTCATAATGTTAGTTCCTGTTGTAGACTGACCTATTTTCTCAAAATTCATATGTTGGTGCCTTAACCCTCAATGTGACTGTATTTAGAGGTAAGACCTTTAAATAATTAGCATTAACTGAAGTCATAAAAGTGGGTCCCTGATATGATAGGACTGCCATCCTTATAGAGGAAGGGACACCAAAGACCTCTCTCTCTTTCTCTCCATGCATGCACAGAGAAAAAGCCATGGGACGACCCAATAAGAAGGTAGTTATCTACCTAAATGTCAGGAAGAAAAGTCTCACCAGAAACCAACTCTGCTGTCACTTGATCTTGGACCTTCAACCTCTAAAACGGTGACAAAATGCTTCTGTTGTTTAAATGACCCAGTTGGTGGTATTCTGTCATGGCAGCCTAAGCAGACTAATATAGTCTTCCCCAAATCAGCCATCTCTAGTTTGTAGTCATGTGTATCCCTGCCTGCTTAGCCTAATTTTTACTGTATGTTCAATACCACAAAATATAATGGAAAAGAAGTGAAACTTGATTATCAAGTGACATGGCAAATTCTAACATACAGGATTTCAGGAAACTTGACAAAAATGTTGGAGAACTTCCAGAATTACATGCAAAACTATTAACCAGCAGAGATAAGCCTTTTAAAAATGAGAACAACAGATTCTTCTAAAGAGGATATTTTCATTATTAAGGGATTATGATAGGACAATAAAAAATTTAACAATGTCCTAATATTTTTATTAAATCAGTCTTTATATCATGTAAAATAATCAAAATTGTAAAAAAGAAATTTCAAGATAAGTAGGAAAGTACTTAATTTTACCAAAATGTTTGTGTATTTTAATCAATGATTAGTTGGAGGTTTGTAATTAAAATACACAGGGCGGTATTTTAATAAAGTGCTACTTGCTTACTTACAAAAATTAAACTGGAAGTATTTTATTAATTCTTCATTGATAAGGACCAAAAACATCTTACTGAGATATTATCTAGAATGCATAAGAATGTCTGAATTTGAAATAGAAAATAATAGGTGGTTTTCTTTCTAAGGTATTATATGTCAGTAAGTTTTGTGGGGATAAAATAAAAAATATGTAAAATTAAATATACTCTTTTATTTGTACATTCAGTAAACATTAAACAGAAGCAATTATGCCATATATGTAATGAACCTTAAGCCCAGGGTCATTTGCTTACAGAGCTTCTTCCAAATGTGAGACACTAGCAATTGCTTCACATGGCCCTATAATTATGTTAAGTCTATACAATTTAAATATTTTAACCACAGTTAAGACTGATAGTCTCTTTAAACAAGAAACCTCATATCTGTCATATCTCTTCTTCTATCAGGGAAAATTGGAGCAGCCATGGGCAATTTTGTCATCTGGCTAGCAGAAGTTGAGTTGGGGGTACATAAAATGTGTATTTAGTAGATGAAATCCCTTTCATGTATGGTTAAGACATTTTGAATACACTGTATAAGAATGGTGGATACTCTGAAGGGCCACTGTGTTGAGTCACCCAATCATCATGTCACCAAGGCTTAAGGCCATGTATGATAGTATATAAATTTGTCAACAGATATATGCAAATAATGGAGGCATGAAAGTACAAGGCTCAAACGTGGTTTTTTTGTTGTTGTTGGAATATTCTTGCAGTGTTAAGTGTAAAATTGGAAGGGGAGTATTCCGTTCTCATCAGCACCCAATCACAAGAAATTTGTCAGGCATATAGTCAATCAGGCCTTTAGGACTACAAAGGCATCATGCATTCTAAAAAATGAGAATAAATACATGAAATAATATTTATTAAAATTGCTGTATTGACAGGACACAGACCTGGATCAATACTATAGAAAGTATATCTGAAACATTCTGTATACAAAAGAAACTCAGTGGGAGTTCCCAAGTTTGAAAATAATCTTCAAAATCCACATTACATAATCAATCCTTATTTGTGAACTGAAAGAACCCTTTTAAATTGTCATTATTAGTTTAAAAATAATCAACCATGCCAGTGGAAAGATGAAATTATATTTCCATTTTCACTAAAGAATAATTCAAACCTGTTACAATATAAAGAAGTTATCAGAAAATACACAACCAAAGAAAAAGTATAATAAAGCGTGTATCAGTTTATTGAAATAGTTTAATTTTCTCATGTGTGTGTAATTTGTCAGGTTCTTCAAATTTAAATTTCACTGTGACCTCTTTAATTCTAAATAAATGTTCACAATCACCTTTATTTTGTATACTTTCCCTTAAAAAGTACTCCCAGAAGTGTAACTTTAGGTCCCACAAAACCTGGATCTGTCTCTATCTATGAAGCAGATATAACAGTATCATTACTGAGACAAAAAAAAATTATGCATCCAAAGCCAATATACCAGGAAATAATGACTGAGGCTGGAATTTGAATCCAGGATTAAGTCATTTCAAAGCCCATGATAATGTCACCACTCTTCTCCATAGTCCTCTAATGGAAAGACAGAAACACAGGCAGGGTTTATCTCTCTGTACCCTTAGCCAGCTACCAATTACTGGTTAAGATTCCTAATACAGATACTTTAGAGTACACACCAGGCAAACAAGTGCTTTCTACAAGGGACTCCATTGCCTTGAATAATAGGTCATAGTGTATGGAAGTCCTTTAACACGATGTGCACCAAGTCTTGAAAAGCAGGAAAGCTGTAAAGTTCTCTCTTCACCTTAATGTATCTACAGTGTTAAGAATGAATGAAACAAAGCACTCAAATATCCTTTGTTTTACTGCATGGGAAGTAGTTTGAACTCAATGATTATTGTATCATCATCTATGATGTATTCTGCTCACACCGCTTAAGGTAAATTGTGCCATGACCCACTAACAACCTAATTGCCTTAATTAAATAGTCATTGCTATCTTAGCCTTGCATCTTAATTATATACTGTACAGAAAGGTACTTACTTTACATATGTAAATTAATTAGTTGTCAAAGCAAATGCAGATTTGTATTCTGCAAGTAAAGGCTTTAATTTTCTCTAAATTTTCTATGAACATTCTTTAAATGAAATATTCAAGCTAAAGTTTTTAGTTAAAAAGCATGAAAGTAGAATAAAGTTTCTTTGTACCTTAAACATAATTAGGTGTAAATTATGATATTTCACAGATGCTATCTAAAACAGCAAAATTTCTACTGCCTCTAACCACAAGCTTAAATGCATTTGAGGCAGAGGGCAGAGTAATGGATATAAAACCAGAAACTGTGGGGTTTTCTGTGAATGCTTCATAGACTTATTTTATGACTGTGAACACTTAACCTTTGTAAACTTTATATCCAACAATCATAAAACGGACATAATGAGTCCACATCAGTGCATATGCCTTAGTTATCATAAGAATCTTGTCATATGAGGTAAGTGAAAGCACAACATGAACTCATTTCTGGACCACCTTTGGCCTGTTTTATACAGAAACATACACCATCATTTCTGTTGCTAAGGTTAACATCAGAGCAAACACCAGAAAGATGATTATATCCCTGATGCATTCTGTCGGCAACATGCAGGTAAGAAATAAATGTGCAAAGACAAATGATGGACACTTCTTCAGAAAGTATGAAGTCCTTTCCTTTTCTCACCTGCCAAGGAACTGCAATATTACAATTATCTTTATGCATATAATTCAGTTCTATTTTAGCTAAAAATCAACTTTTTATTGTTTTGATGGTTTTAAATGAACATTGTTCTGCCTCTCCCCTCAAGTTTTTATGGTCCTAAAAATCTGACAGGGAAGTAAACATTTCCTTCTGCTTTTTTCTGCAAATGGTACATGCCCTATCATCAAGGTAAGTAAGTACTCCAAACTTTAAGAACCAACTCATCTTCCTTCAATCAAAAAGTCTTCCTCAACTACTCCAAGATTACACAGAACTCCTGATATGTCTTTCATGGAATTGTATTCTTTAATGCTCTACCAATCCAACACATCTCTTCATTTATCCATGGTTCAGATTTATTTGGAAGAATATATTCCCTATTTTACCCATAATTACAACCATAATGAAGACACCAGCAATCAATTAAACCCAATCTAGGACTGACACAGGTATTAGATTAGTAGACAAGGACATTAAAACAATTATTGTAACTGTGTTCCCTATGTTAAAAAATGTAATTAGACACTGCAGAAAAAAAAAGATTACTAAAGTTGAAAATAAAATTCAAATGATTTAAAGTGACACACAGAAAGGAAAAAAGAAATGTACTGAACTGTAAGACAACTTCAAGTGATCTAACATGGGAAACTGGAGTCCCTAAAGGAAAGAAAAGAGAGGAGTTTTGTTATGACAGAGGCAAACATCATAAAAGAAAGGAAGGGGGCTGTTATAGAAGACAATTGAACTTGGAAACTGATGGGTTGTAAGGAGAAGGAAGATGTGAAAGAAAACTTTAATTCTGTTGAATAAGAACCTAACCAGTAGAAAAATCGTAAGCCCAAACACACCCCAGGGTTCAGGTGAATCACACAAGGCGAAAATAACAAAACATCCAACAATTTACAAAGAGGATGGGAGGGTTGATACAAATTCATATAGATCTTGTTTGGTTCTTTCCTATATCAGAGTTTTGATTCTTTAAGCCTCCCAATACTTCATGATGATTTCTTTGCAAATGAGACTTTTAAGTTCTGTAATAAAAGGACCTGGATAAAATATAACACAATTCAGAAAAATCATCCATAGGGATATTCAGACTGATCCCATATTATTGGCTACACTTCTGATGAACACTAATTTTTCACCGTGGTTATATGCAACTTAATATTACTGTCAGAAAAATGTTATCATGTAAATTTTTTCCAATATTATACCAAATTCATCAGTTATATTAAAGAGCCTTTCTTTCTCTAAATATTTATAAAACACTTAGAAAAAATAAAGAGATCTTCACAGTTAAGAGCTTAAAATGTGATAACTCATTTTTTTTTAATTGAAGGAATGGTAAAAGCTAAATTCATTCGCACAAAATTATAAACTTGTCCAACAAATGTATTTTCTACACCTAGTGGATTTCCTGACTAAATAATAATGCCTACAAATTGTTGGGTACTTTGTGCCATCTCTATGTTAAAAGTTTAATGTGAAATCATGATAACCTAATGAAAAACAGTGGCAGAAAAATTTTATTTTATAAAACAGACATGTCAATGGGAAAACTGCTAAGTATATGTTCCTAGAGGTATTCATAACATCCATTTTTATATTGTTGACTATGCCAAATAGTAATGTTTTCATTTATGTTAAAACCCCATTTTACAATACGAGCTTATTCATTTGTATTTAAATTGTAATCATAGATGTATTTATATTAGGATTTTGATAAATTTTATAATCAACGATCTTGGGAAAAAATTTTCAGTTGCTGACCATAATTCTTCGACACAGAAATAATCAATCTGAGCAGTTTGATACATATCTCTTCAGGGTTCTGTCTCTCTCTCTGTCTCACGTACACATACACACACGAAGGTCAGAAATTATAGATACATCATTTTGAATAATATATACTGTTTATTGTATTGCCATAATATCGATAGAGACTTAATGTCTTTTGTTTCACTATTATAAACAGTTCTGAGATGACCATTATAGCATGGATATTTTTGCACATATTCCATTATTCATTTATGTACATAACTGTTGTCTACATTTTGGTTCATTTTTTTTGGTGATATCCTGACTTCAGTAATCTTGCTTGATTTCTACTCCTGCCAACAGAGTGAGCCTAAGATGATTCGCAACAATGAGCACTTTGGTTTTAAGTGGGAAAAGTCTAGGGGCACCTAGGTGGCACAATCGGTTAAGTGCCCAACACTTTTTTTTTTTAATTTTTTTTTAATTCATTTTTGAGAGAGAGACTGAGCATGAGGGTGGGAGGGGCAGAGAGAGAGGGAGACACAGAATCTAAAGCAGGCTCCAGGCTCTGAGCTGTCAGCACAGAGCCTGATGCAGGGCTCGAACCATGTGATCATGACCTGAGTTGAAATCGGATGCTTAACCAACTGAGCCACCCAGGCACCCCAAGCATCCAACTCTTTTTTTTTTTTTTTTTTTTTTTTAAATTTTTTTTATTTTTTATTTTTTAATATATGAAATTTACTGTCAAATTGGTTTCCATACAACACCCAGTGCTCATCCCAAAAGGTGCCCTCCTCAATACCCATCACCCACCCTGCCCTCCCTCCCACCCCCCATCAACCCTCAGTTTGTTCTCAGTTTTTAACAGTCTCTTATGCTTTGGCTCTCTCCCACTCTAACCTCTTTTTTTTTTTTTTTTTTTTTTTTTCCCTCCCCCATGGGTTTCTGTTATGTTTCTCAGGATCCACATAAGAGTGAAACCATATGGTATCTGTCTTTCTCTGTATGGCTTATTTCACTCTTGATTTAGACTCAGGTCATAATCTCAGGGTTCATGAGTTTTTGCACCACATTCAGCTTGGGCTAACAGAGTGGAGCCTGCTAGGGATTCTCTCTCTCCCCCCCCCTCTCTCTCTCTCTCGACAACTCCCCTGCTCATGCTCTCCTCCTTTCTCTCTCTTTCAAAATAAATAAATAAACACTAAAAAATAAAGTGGGGAAAGTCTAAAAAACTGCTAGTCAAAATAATTCTATAAACACGTGATGTTAACATAATACTACAGCAGTGACTACAAAATGGGACAGAAAGGGAAATTCTGTAGGCATTTCTGACATGGGGAAGACACTGAACATTTTTCTTACTCTCCTTCATTCCCAGGGCTTATTGTAGTGACTGGCGCATAATACGGGATCAAAAAATGAAAACCAAACAAACAAAAAAAATGGTATACCTGAAACAAATGTAGCATTGTATATTAACTGTACTTCAACTTAAAAAAAGCAAAGAGGGAATTAAAGAAAAGGGAATTCACAGCAATAGATGCCTAACTTACGCAGGTACTGATTAAAGAGTAAGAAACTGAAGAGTGCTTTTCTTTAAGTGCCTCTGCTGTGAAAATAGGAGGAACCATGCCCACATAGCTATTTCCACTTTGAATGCCATTCCTTTTTCATCATAGGATGTATGCACAGAACACCTTCTAAGAATCTTTCTCTATTCTTCAAATCAGTACCCCAGGGAACATAAATTTCTTCTCTTCCAAATGATAATCAACATTTGCTGTTAATTTCTATGCTATGTTTTCGTGATGTATTTCATTTCCAATACTTAATGGCAATGCATTGTAAGTACCTTGTTGGTTTGCACGCTGATATCTCTGAGCTGTTTGTGTAGTAACACACATACTATAAACGTTTTTAAATTGTAAATAAAAAGACTATGTATGTGTCTATAACTATATTCCATATATTACCAAAGTTATTACCGATATTGGTTATTTTAAGTAAGTGAATATAGGGTATTTACTTATTTTTTTTTCATCATTTTATTTTGTGAGTCAGGGAATTATGTTTCCCAAACACTCACCTGCTGTTTGATTTATGGTATACTGAGTCACACTGAGACTTCCCACAATCTGTGCTCAGGCACCCCTGTAATCGAATCACCAATCAATCTTATTTAGAAGCTGGAGGGCTCATAATAAAGTGTATGAGAGCAAAGACAGGGAATAAACATGTGTAAGATAAAATATTCTGTGTACTTTTAACCTGTTTCTTGTTACTATACCTTCATTACTCAATTAACTAGTAAATATCTTACTTAAGACTTTAAATATTTCATTGTGGAGTAAGCAAAACAATTACTTCCCGCATATAAAAGAATTGGAAGGTTGTTTACCGACTTTACAGGCCAGGACAGATTATGTTATACAAATAGTTGATATCAATTTAAAAGTAATATGAATTTTCTCTTGAAAACTTGTACCTTAAGTAATTATTTTGGACTCCAGTGAACTACACTGTTAAAAGCATTTCCATCTTAATGAAGTATTTTCATACACACACATGCCCCAAATACTGATCTTTGGATAGAAGTATGGGCTCAGTAATCAGAATACATACTTTTTCAATTCTTCACTCTGTGATGTGACTTACATAGAGGGGCACAGGTCCATGGGCAATTTATTTAATCTCCTGGGGTATCAGTTTTCACAAATCTGTTCATAGAGATAGCAATATTAACAGAGAATGTGGTTGTAAAGGTTAAAAGAAATAAAATAGATGATGTTCTCACACTGTCTGGCACACCAAACTGATGAATATAACTATTAGCTTTTCTATTTATCAGTGGATTCCTGCCACAGTCTCTAATATCTTTCAGGTTATATAGATACACATCTTCCTGTCTAAACTCTCCCACTACCTGACATATTGAAGCATTTGTTGTGTACCTCAAATGTAACCTTTATTAAATGAATTACATTAGTTAATTGTGGCTCTTGCTTGAGAATGCCCTAATAGCATGACAGGAAATAAATAATTAAAAGAGTTGCAGAGAGAGAACTACCTTCCTAACAGAGAGAACTACCTTTGTTTAGAAAAATGTCCAATGAATATGGGTAAGAACGGGAACAACATCTTCCAGGCTTGGTTTGAATGGGCTGGAATGAAAAGTAAGTATGGATGGAGAGAGAGAAGCAGCAAAGGAGAAAAGCAAGTTCGCAGAAAATGTCTGTGGGAATATATGGCTGAAGATTTTTTGAATAATGGAGAATATTTTATATTTTTACTGATATGCTATGGTTTGTATTGTTGCTCAAGTCTAAAACCATCCTAAAAAATATGCTTAGTATTTTTAACAAATTTTGTAAATGCAGATGGGTTTCACATTGGCTAAACTTATGGCACAGAGAAGGTTATAGGCCTTGTTGTAATACAATTATTATTAAAATAAAACGAGATGTTGATAAGAGGGGACCTTGGAAATGAGAAAGTAAGCCACTAGTAGACATCTTGTATTGTGTATTAGATTTCTCACAGGATACATATATAGGAGTTCAAGGCAATTTTATTCAGTTTGACAATTGAAAATGTCAAGGTGACATCAGACCACAGATCTTCACAGCATACACAGTTTGCAGGATATTACAGTCTTCAGAGCTAAGCTCTTAATTTAATCACCTGTGTTACTGATTTAATGTTATCAATCTTCCAGTAGATAGATAATATTGTTGTAATAAATATCTTGCATACCCTTCTGAGTAGGCTTAGAAAATGCCCACTACTGCTCATCGTTTGTTTCCCTCTACTGGATATGTATTTCACATCTTCATAGTGATAATTATATTTAGACAATTTGAAAGATTTTCTCCCCCAGAGGCAACATAACTTGTAGAATACTAGGACTGGGTGATATTATGTACATTTTTAGGGGTGAGTCTTTCCAAAGTTCAGTTTTATGTCTGTACTGTGAGTAGCCATATTTATACAACCAGCTTATCCCTTTAGTATCTTTCTTTGATAGGAGTACATAACGGTGAAGAGCAGAGCTGGTCTGCCATGTGTTGAAGGAGTCTACTAAAACTAAGGCCAAAATGAAAGTAACAGCCAAGCCTTGAATCACTTACTGCTACAGTACAAACAAGAAGCTAAACTAGGAAAAGGAACATCTCCACTGTTCCTCCACTCTTTCAGTTTTTCCCATAGAACTGCACCGGCCAGGTGTCAGGTGGATTAGCACAGGTATGGGATCCTCTCACTGCAGAGGTAGTCTCAAATAATAGGTTTCTGCCATCTTAGGGATGGGGAGCCATGGAAGGTGGAGAGGGAAAGGGCTAGAAGGAAAAGGTATTGAGTTTGAGTGGAGAAAAGTATGTTCAAGCTTGCCTCCCACTAGGACGCTTCCCAATGGAGGTGCCTAGGCTAGGAGTACAGATGGCTATAAAAGCACAGACATTCACAGGTGCCTCAGTCCTTGACTGTCACTCCCTTCGCAGACCAAAATAACAGGTGTGCGCCAAGTGTACTGTAAGTCAGCTTTTTCCAAAGAGGCACTGCCAGGTGAAACCATTTTAACCGCCTACGGTTAGGACTAAAAGATCACTCATGGGCCATGACCCACCCAGACTATATAGATACTTCACCCAGATACTGGGCCTACTACCTACCATTATCTAGACCCTGACCTTTCGTTGGTGGTTGATGGATCCTAGTGAGATATCTGATCTCATGAGAAGGTAAATTCTATTTCATCTAAAGGGGCTAAACAAAATCATAAAATACGAGCTGTTAAAAAACAAAAAAATCTATTCCTCCCCACCCATGGACTAAATAAGCAGAAGCACATAGTTACTAACAAGAAAGAAACTTAATGTAAATGCAGTCAAGTAGTGAGGAGCTGAAGAATATTCCAATGTTCATCTGAGAACCTCGTTCTAGTTCATTCTTACGGTCCCGTCAGATCCTTGTATTTCACCTCAGTGGATATTTCTTACTAATGTAACATGCCTTCTCCCACTTTGTTTGATGTGGCTAAATTACTTGTGTTATTTGAAACCACGAGTCCCAGGAAACACAAATGCATACATAAAGGGAAAACCAAAACAGTAATGCACTCTTTGAAATTTCCAAAACATACATAACCACTTCTTTAAAAATTTTCTCTGAGAACTCACTATTTGGCAAAGGCTTTTATTATACATATAGATTGAATCTATAGATTTTTAAAAATTTTTTAATGTTTGTTTATTTTTGAGAGAGATAGAGAGTGCACAAGCAGGAGAGGGACAGAAAGAGAGGGAGACACAGAATCCGAAGCAGGCTCCAGGCTCTGAGCTGTCAGCACAGAGTCCGACAAAGAGCTCGAACTCACAAACTGTGAGATCATGACCTGAGCCAAAGTTGGACACTTAACCAATTGAGCCACCCAGGCGCCCTGAATCTGTAGATTTTTTAAAGTCAATTATGTCTCCTGAAAACTTCATCCTAAGTATCTTCATTCAGCCCTCTACACTGAGGTAAAATCAATTATAATTTTTCTATATGATCACTGCTTAATGATCACAAAAGAGCTAGGTCTAATAGATTTTATCAATTCACTTGAAATCCTGACTATAGTAGCAAACTACCAGTGATATTACATAATGTAGAGTCTTCCATTGATTTTTCCTTTTGGTGTCACTTCATTTGTAGTTTTTAAAGAAAAACATGAATATGTACACATTGGACACAACACCCATATGACTATAAACTCATCTAAGGATTTTTAAAAATCTAAACAGCCTATGCTTATAGAGCAAAAATCTAGACTTTGTATTAATCCAAAAATGAAGACTGAAACACTGAAAGTTTATATTCAACAGGTATTTTAATTCTACATTGGTAGTCAAGTTTGTTGGAAGCAAATGCTATATATAAACAAAACCCAGTGGTGCCTGGCTGGCTCAGTCTGCTAAGCCTCTGACTCCTGGTTTCGGCTCAGGTCATGAGGCTCACGGTTTGTGAGTTTGAGCCCCGCATTGGGCTCTAAGCTGCAAGCACAGAGCCTGTTTGGAATTCTCTCTCTCTGCCCCTACCCCACTCATGCTCACTCACTCATGTGCATGCTCTCTCTCAAATAAAAAATAAAAAAAAATAAAAACAAAAAATAAAGAAATAAAACCCAGTCATAGCAACTGAGTGACTGATTGCCCTTAAGTGCACAAATATATTTTAAAATAAATGTGTACCAATCAGCTTAGGCTTGGTTACTGCATTAAAAAGCAATCCCCAAAATCTCACTGGCAAAAATCAAACATTTTTGCTCTTACGTTATATTGCAAGTCAGCAGAAAAGTCTCTTTAGAAGAAAAGGCTCCTGTGGCAGAGAGATAAAGAGGAATAGTGGGACCATCGCAGACACCCTGAGCTGAGCTCCACATCACTGGTTATCACATGTACTCCCATTTCCCGGCCAAAGCAAAACCCATGGTCAAGCCCAATGTGCAAAGAATGAGTAAAAACAAATCTTATGGTTAGAAAAACAGTTAAATAACTACAAATATTAAGTTGATCAACTACAGATTAATTAGAAAAAGTTCATCTTCCAAGTAGAAACATAGTCACAGTGCATACACATGTGATTCACAGAAGGGAGCATTCAAATGACCAAAATAACAGAAAAAGCAGTTACGTATTAAAATAGAGGCAAAGTAAAATGAGGAGGTATACTTTTTCAACCATCAGATGTGCAGCTAAAATCTAGTGTTGGAGGTATTATGAGGACTGAGATATTTTATAATCTGTTCTGACTGTACTACTCTGAACATGCTCAAAATACTTTTTTAAAAAAAGGCAAAATTGATATTGATTCTCTTCAAGAAAGTGTTGACTTGCACACTCCATTACCTGTGCCAGTTTGAAAAATTGAATGCTAGCCTGTTTTGTGGCATTCTGGATTCTTCAGAGAAAGTCCTTCCCAATGCCAAGTTAGGTAAGTCACAGACACAAGTCCTTATCCTGACAGACTTCCTTGGAGAGTTCAGAATACCACAAAACAAGCTGGCACTCATATCTCTAAGCAAGATGTCGCCAAGAAAGTGTTGACTTCTGTACCTCCATTATCTTCAATGGAAAACAACTGATAAAGACAGAACCTCTATAAGGTTATTGTTTACAAATCACCTGTGCAGGTAACGACCTTATGTAGGGATAAATCTGACAATGTTCAACATTTGTGGCTTTTGGCTATCCCTACGTTTTCCACTGCTTTTAAAGTCCTGCTTGGGTCATCATTGCCATGATCAAACACAGTATATCAAAATGCCCCAAAACAGACACAGACCTTCATTACTAAACCAGACAATCAGCTTAGTGAACTTACTTTAGTTCATAAAGTCGAATGTGCCATGGCAACCTGCTTGACAAGTTTTAATTCATGGCCATACTTTTGTTTTCCATGATGTACCTCAGATTACAGTCTGTGATAACAATACAGAACAAAAGAACAAGATTTCCATCATAAAAGACAAGAGTCCTTTGAGCAGGGAAGACATTTTGAAGGTACAATTCAGGACACTAAGAACCACAAAACTGAACTCAAAAGCAGACAAAGGTGCCTTCTAACTGTTCTTCTAAATCCTACACCAAAAGCATTACCAATGATGAGGACAAATAGAGAAGTTTTGACAAGTACAATGAAATCATCAACTGGCTCCATAAGAATCACATTGCAGTAAATAAGACTTTGCATATCAGCAGAAAGAGTTAGAGAAAATCTGCATCCCCATCATCACCAAGCTGTACCAAGATAAGGAAGCATACCAGAAAAAATATTTAGGTGCATCCCTGGGGCAGAGATCTTTCATCTGGACTTGCTTCTTCTGGATCCATCACTGAAGAGATTGATTAAGCCAAGAAAAACACAGAAACCATCCATTATTCTATAGTTGAAGAAGAAGAAGAAGAAGAAGAAGAAAAAGAAGAAGAAGAAGAAGAGGAGGCGGCGCCTACATTTATGGCAAATTCAATGATATAATGTTGAACCGATACATCAAATTTTCATCACTCTCAATACATAAATGAGTACAGAGGGAAAAAAGATAACAGTGCAGCATAGCAGCTCTATGTTGTAAGTTAGTAGAAAATTCAGTATTCTAAATGAAAACCCTGTTAAAAATTGGCACAGAAAATAATAGTAAGGAATACTAAAATTAATTAATTAACTAAATAAAACTGAACATATACAATTCACATTTAAATATTATATTCCAAATCATAGATCATAATTGCTCAGTTTTAGAATAAATCCCCCCCTTTCCAAATTGATAGGGAATTAGTTAGCACAGCTGTTCACTGCTGTCTCTCTGTAGATTCCACAAGTAGAAAAAAAATAGAGGAAGAAGACAAAACTAAAAACATAAAAAGATAAACATTGCTTTAATCATTACCATAATTACTATATTTCCTATTAGTAATTTTCTCTTTTTTGAAAAACCTTAGTAAACCTAGCCAATTGATACTAAAAGATAAGGTTAAGAATTTTATTACATTTTAATGTGGCATTTGCCTTACTAGATTTTCTCCCTTCCTGATAGTAATATTTTTGATAAATGAATTAAACACAAGATACTATCAATTAAAAAAGCAGAGATGATACTTCCACACATTAATCTCATTTATGGCAATATTATTCCTGGGCATATAAGGAAATCAAGGACTGGAAAAATATAAATATGGAATGCTTAGCACTGGATATGCACAATCTATCAGAAAAGGGATTTTTTAATTTATTTTTTTTTTCATTTTGAGATGTGAAATTACTCTGCTTTGCTGCCCTTGTCAGCAGGATCAATAAATAACAGTTTAATGGTATGAAGGCTTTAACACAAGGGAAGACTTATGTGCTCTGTAGTTGAACTGCAGCCAGACTATATCTCATCTGTTTTAGGTACTCCTATTAGTTTCATCTGCTACAAGTACACAAATGGAAGATTTGTACGCATTTATTCATACATAACTCAAACAAATGCTAATAAGCATATTTTAATTGGACAGAAACTGTACTACTAAAAAAGTAAGTTTATTGCCACCATATATTCATACATCAACTTAGTATGAAGCATCAAGAATAACTTAAAAATTACTTTTTAACTATAACTCCAAACGTTTTCTACCTATTAACCTAGGTGCTATTTTTTCCCCAAAATTTAGGTTGTACTTAGAGTGATAATTACATTCTAGGGAAAACAAAGGGAGAGGAAGACCAGTCAAATTTAGTGATAAATATAGATATACAGAAATATAAGGAGTACAGACATCTCTAATGTTACGATTTTAAATTAAAAGAATTTATCCTCAGCATTTTAATAATGACCCGTTCATTATTTAAAAAAAACAAATAATTCATGATAAAAATATCAATAAAAATCATTAAAATTTTTTAAATGATTGACATTGTCAGGCACTGCGCTCTTCCTTCCATAGACTGTATGTCACTTCACACACACACACACACACACACACACACACACCCATACCCATAGGAGAGAATTATTGTTTTCCCTATGCATTATATATAAATTATAATTCACATACATAAGTGATACTCCACTACATCCTTGCCAAGCCTGAACTGTGGACTTGGGGGATTTTTTGTGAGGCTGAGGATTTTTAATTCTTGTTTCCCCACACAGCCATTATTATCCAGGTTTAACTGTCTGCCTTGAGCACGGTCAAGAATCAGAAAAACACTGCCCACTGCTCCAGTCTCTCATAGACTATTATCTTTTCCATTACTGCAGGGAACATACATATCCCCCCTAGAGCTCTTCCCTTCCCCATCAGTATTTTGTTTGGAATTTAGTCAATAGTATTGCAAATAGCGTTTTATGATGATAGAGGATAACTGCACTTGAGGTGAGCAAAGTGCAACTGACAGACTTGTCCAAACACTATGTTGTACACTTGAAACACTGGGGCAACCATACTTCAATTTAAAAAAAAAATTTAGAAGATCGTCACTAAAAACCAGGAAACAGAGAGGTTTAATGTTCACTTAACAAACAAAAAGATCCCCCCAAATACAGAGCAAAAATAAACCCCTTAAACACAGCACATGTTCACATATTGTCATGTCTTAACGATCACATACAACAATCTGGGTTATACTGACTCTAGTCAGAGTTCTTAACCACAGCAAATTAGAGATTATTAATTAGCATTTCTTAATAATACGTATTCAAAAGTCAGACTGGTTAGCTTCAGTTCCACTTGATCTTAGCCAAAAGACCAAGAAGCAATGGTTAGCTGCAGTTCCCAGCTTTACCATGTGCCCGTTTTCATATAATTTTTGGACAGAACATGTCTTTTTTTGGTTTATTGTGATAAATAAAATGACACATGTCAAAAATGTAAGACTATGCCATACCTTTGTGTTTGTCAGACTTTGATTTTGATAGACAATATTGGATGGTATGGGGAACATAGGTTTTGGAGAAGTATCAACACTGCTCTTTATTTTTCTTAATTGAGATAAAATTGGTATATAGCATTATATCAGTTTCAGGTTACAACATAATAATTTGGTATTTGTATACACTACAAAGGGATTACCGTAAATCTAGTTGCCATCCATCACCACACAACTGACCTCCATCACCCTTTTTGGCCACCCCACAACCCCTTTCTCCTCTGAAAACCACCAATCTATTCTCTGTATCTATGAGTTTTGTTTTGTCTGTTTGTTTTTCAAATTCCAAATATAAGTGAAGTATTATGGAATTTGTCTTTCTCAATCTGACTTACTTCACTTAGCATAATACCCTCAAGTTTCATCCATGGTGTTGCAAATGCTAAGATTTCTTTTTTTTTCCCTTAAGACTAAGTACTGTGTGTGTGTGTGTGTGTGTGTGTGTGTGTGTGTGTGTGTGTTTATACACCAGAACTTCTTTATTTATCCATCAATGGACACTTTGGTTGTTTCCATACCTCTGCCATTGTAAATGATGCTGCAATGAACAAAAGGGTGCATCTATCTTTCCAAATTAGTATTTTTGTTTTCTTCACATAAATACTCAGAAGTGCAATAGCTGGATTATAGAGCTCTTCTACTTTTAATTTTTTTGAGGAACCTCCATACTGTTTTCCATAGTGATTGCTCTGATTTACCTTCCCATCAGCAATGTACCAGTGATCCCTTTTCTCCACATCTTCTCCAACACTTGTTATTTCTTGTCTTTTTGATAATAGCCATTCTGAAAGGCATTAGATGATATCTCATTGTGGTTTGGGTTTTCATTTTCCTGATGGTTAGTGCGATTGAACATCTTTTCATGTGTTTGTTGTCAATCTCTAGGTCTTCTTTAGAAAATGTCTATTTAGATCCTCTGTCCATGTTTTAATCAGATAAATTCTCTTTTAAGGTGATAGTGACTCAAATTTGAATACATTCTAAAGAGTCTATATTTTTGCTCTCCTACTTTCATCTTTTATGTCCTTTTTTACATCTTTCTATTTTGTGTATCCTTTAAATTACCCCATAAGTATTCCTTGTATATCCCTTAACTATCCCTGTAGTTACAATTAATTCTACTACTTTTGTTTTTTACTTTCATACTAGCTTGATTAATAATCAACTATCTACTAAATATTTGCTTTTGCCAGTGAGATTGCTACTTCCATGTTTTCTTGTTTTTAATTTTCCAACTATTTATTTTGAGAAAAAGAGAGCACAGGAGTGTGTGAGCAGGGGAGAGGCAGAGAGAGAGAGAGAGGAAGAGAGAGAATCCCAAGCAGGCTCTGCACAGGGCTCAAACCCAAGAACTGTGAGATCCCATGACCTGAGCTGAAACCAAGAGTCACATGTTCAACTGACTAAACCACCCAGGCAACCCCGTTTTGTTTTTAATTAGTGCCTTTTCTTTTCAGTCTAAAGACATTCCTTTAACATTTCTTTAAGGCTGGTTTAGTGGTGATGAACTCTGTAAGCTTTTTCTTATCTGGAAATTCTTCATCTCCATTTCAATTCTGAATGATCATCTTTCAGAGTAGAGTATTCTTGGTTGGAAGTTTTTTTTCTTTTTTTTATTTTATTTTTTTTTATTTTTCTTATTTTTTAATGTGAAATTTACTGTCAAATTGGTTTCCATACAACACCCAGTGCTCATCCCAAAAGGTGCCCTCCTCAATACCCATCACCCACCCTCCCCTCCCTCCCACCCCCCATCAACCCTCAGTTTGTTCTCAGTTTTTAACAGTCTCTTATGCTTTGGCTCTCTCCCACTCTAACCTCTTTTTTTTTTTCCTTCCCCTCTCCCATGGGTTTCTGTTACGTTTCTCAGGATCCACATAAGAGTGAAACCATATGGTATCTGTCTTTCTCTGTATGGCTTATTTCACTTAGCATCACACTCTCCAGTTCCATCCACGTTGCTACAAAAGGCCATATTTCATTTTTTCTCATTGCCACGTAGTATTCCATTGTGTATATAAACCACAATTTCTTTATCCATTCATCAGTTGATGGACATTTAGGCTCTTTCCATAATTTGGCTATTGTTGAGAGTGCTGCTATAAACATTGGGGTACAAGTGCCCCTATGCATCAGTACTCCTGTATCCCTTGGATAAATTCCTAGCAGTGCTATTGCTGGGTCATAGGGTAGGTCTATTTTTAATTTTCTGAGGAACCTCCACACTGCTTTCCAGAGCAGCTGCACCAATTTGCATTCCCACCAACAGTGCAAGAGGGTTCCTGTTTCTCCACATCCTCTCCAGCATCTATAGTCTCCTGATTTCTTCATTTTGGCCACTCTGACTGGCGTGAGGTGATATCTGAGTGTGGTTTTGATTTGTATTTCCCTGATAAGGAGCGACGTTGAACATCTTTTCATGTGCCTGTTGGCCATCCGGATGTCTTCTTTAGAGAAGTGTCTGTTCATGTTTTCTGCCCATTTCTTCACTGTGTTATTTGTTTTTCGGGTGTGGAGTTTGATGAGCTCTTTATAGATTTTGGATACTAGCCCTTTGTCCGATGTGTCATTTGCAAATATCTTTTCCCATTCCGTTGGTTGCCTTTTAGTTTTGTTGGTTGTTTCCTTTGCTGTGCAGAAGCTTTTTATCTTCATAAGGTCCCAGGAATTCACTTTTGCTTTTAATTCCCTTGCCTTTGGGGATGTGCCGAGTAAGAGATTGCTACGGCTGAGGTCAGAGAGGTCTTTTCCTGCTTTCTCCTCTAAGGTTTTGATGGTTTCCTGTCTCACATTCAGGTCCTTTATCCATTTTGACTTTATTTTTGTGAATGGTGTGAGAAAGTGGTCTAGTTTCAACCTTCTGCATGTTGCTGTCCAGTTCTCCCAGCACCATTTGTTAAAGAGACTGTCTTTTTTCCATTGGATGTTCTTTCCTGCTTTGTCAAAGATGAGTTGGCCATACGTTTGTGGGTCTAGTTCTGGGGTTTCTATTCTATTCCATTGGTCTATGTGTCTGTTTTTATGCCAATACCATGCTATCTTGATGATGACAGCTTTGTAGTAGAGGCTAAAGTCTGGGATTGTGATGCCTCCTGCTTTGGTCTTCTTCTTCAAAATTACTTTGGCTATTCAGGGCCTTTTGTGATTCCATATGAATTTTAGGATTGCTTGTTCTAGTTTCGAGAAGAATGCTGGTGCAATTTTGATTGGGATTGCATTGAATGTGTAGATAGCTTTGGGTAGTATTGACATTTTGACAATATTTATTCTTCCAATCCATGAGCATGGAATGTCTTTCCATTTCTTTATATCTTCTTCAATTACCTGCATAAGCTTTCTATAGTTTTCAGCATACAGATCTTTTACATCTTTGGTTAGATTTATTCCTAGGTATTTTATGCTTCTTGGTGCAATTGTGAATGGGATCAGTTTCTTCATTTGTCTTTCTGTTGCTTCATTGTTAGTGTATAAGAATGCAACTGATTTCTGTACATTGATTTTGTATCCTGCGACTTTGCTGAATTCATGTATCAGTTCTAGCAGACTTTTGGTGGAGTCTATCGGATTTTCCATGTATAATATCATGTCATCTGCAAAAAGCGAAAGCTTGACTTCATCTTTGCCAATTTTGATGCCTTTGATTTCCTTTTGTTGTCTGATTGCTGATGCTAGAACTTCCAGCACTATATTAAACAACAGCAGTGAGAGTGGGCATCCCTGTCGTGTTCCTGATCTCAGGGAAAATGCTCTCAGTTTTTCCCCATTGAGGATGATGTTAGCTGTGGGCTTTTCATAAATGGCTTTTATGATCTTTAAGTATGTTCCTTCTATCCCGACTTTCTCAAGGGTTTTTCTTAAGAAAGGGTGCTGGATTTTGTCAAAGACCTTTTCTGCATCGATTGACAGGATCATATGGTTCTTCTCTTTTTTTTTGTTAATGTGATGTATCACGTTGATCGATTTGCGAATGTTGGACCAGCCCTGCATCCCAGGAATGAATCCCACTTGATCATGGTGAATAATTCTTTTTATATGCTGTTGAATTCGGTTTGCTAGTATCTTATTGAGAATTTTTGCATCCATATTCATCGAGATATTGGCCTGTAGTTCTCTTTTTTTACTGGGTCTCTGTCTGGTTTAGGAATCAAAGTAATACTGGCTTCATAGAATGAGTCTGGAAGTTTTCCTTCCCTTTCTATTTCTTGGAATAGCTTGAGAAGGATAGGTATTATCTCTGCTTTAAACGTGTGGTAGAACTCCCCTGGGAAGCCATCTGGTCCTGGACTCTTATTTGTTGGGAGATTTTTGATAACCGATTCAATTTCTTCGCTGGTTATGGGTCTGTTCAAGCTTTCTATTTCCTCCTGATTGAGTTTTGGAAGAGTGTGGGTGTTTAGGAATTTGTCCATTTCTTCCAGGTTGTCCACTTTGTTGGCATATAATTTTTCATAGTATTCCCTGATAATTGTTTGTACTTCTGAGGGATTGGTTGTAATCATTCCATTTTCATTCATGATTTTATCTATTTGGGTCATCTCCCTTTTCTTTTTGAGAAGCCTGGCTAGAGGTTTGTCAATTTTGTTTATTTTTTCAAAAAACCAACTCTTGGTTTCGTTGATCTGCTCTACAGTTTTTTTAGATTCTATATTGTTTATTTCTGCTCTGATCTTTATTATTTCTCTTCTTCTGCTGGGTTTAGGCTGCCTTTGCTGTTCTGCTTCTATTTCCTTTAGGTGTGCTGTTAGATTTTGTATTTGGGATTTTTCTTGTTTCTTGAGATAGGCCTGGATTGCAATGTATTTTCCTCTCAGGACTGCCTTCGCTGCGTCCCAAAGCGTTTGGATTGTTGTATTTTCATTTTCGTTGGTTTCCATATATTGTTTAATTTCTTCTCTAATTACCTGGTTGACCCACTCATTCGTTAGTAGGGTGTTCTTTAACCTCCATGCTTTTGGAGGTTTTCCAGACTTTTTCCTGTGGTTGATTTCAAGCTTCATAGCATTGTGGTCTGAAAGTATGCATGGTATAATTTCAATTCTTGTAAACTTATGAAGGGCTGTTTTGTGACCCAGTATATGATCTATCTTGGAGAATGTTCCATGTGCACTCGAGAAGAAAGTATATTCTGTTGCTTTGGGATGCAGAGTTCTAAATATATCTGTCAAGTCCATCTGATCCAATGTATCATTCAGGGCCCTTGTTTCTTTATTGACTGTGTGTCTAGATGATCTATCCATTTCTGTAAGTGGGGTGTTAAAGTCCCCTGCAATGACCACATTCTTATCAATAAGGTTGCTTATGTTTATGAGTAATTGTTTTATATATCTGGGGGCTCCGGTATTTGGCGCATAGACATTTATAATTGTTAGCTCTTCCTGATGGATAGACCCTGTATTTATTATATAATGCCCTTCTTCATCTCTTGTTACAGCCTTTAATTTAAAGTCTAGTTTGTCTGATATAAGTATGGCTACTCCAGCTTTCTTTTGGCTTCCAGTAGCATGATACATAGTTCTCCATCCCCTCACTCTCAATCTAAAGGTGTCCTCAGATCTCAAATGAGTCTCTTGTAGACAGCAAATAGATGGGTCTTGGTTTTTTATCCATTCTGATACCCTATGTCTTTTGGTTGGTGCCTTTAATCCATTTACATTCAGTGTTATTATAGAAAGATACGGGTTTAGAGTCATTGTGATGTCTGTACGTTTTATGCTTGTAGTGATGTCTCTGGTATTTTGTCTCACAGGATCCCCCTTAGGATCTCTTGTAAGGCTGGTTTCGTGGTGACAAATTCCTTCAGTTTTTGTTTGGGAAGACCTTTATCTCTCCTTCTATTCTAAATGACAGACTTGCTGGATAAAGGATTCTCGGCTGCATATTTTTTCTGTTTAGCACACTGTAGATATCGTGCCAAGCCTTTCTGGCCTGCCAAGTTTCAAAAGAGAGATCAGTCACGAGTCTTATAGGTCTCCCTTTATATGTGAGGGCACGTTTATCCCTTGCTGCTTTCAGAATTTTCTCTTTATCCTTGTATTTTGCCAGTTTCACTATGATATGTCATGCAGAAGATCGATTCAAGTTACGTCTGAAGGGAGTTCTCTGTGCCTCTTGGATTTCAATGCCTTTTTTCTTCCCCAGTTCAGGGAAGTTCTCAGCTATAATTTCTTCAAGTACCCCTTCAGCACCTTTCCCTCTCTCTTCCTCCTCTGGGATACCAATTATGCAAATATTATTTCTTTTTAGTGTATCACTTAGTTCTCTAATTTTCCCCTCATACTCCTGGATTTTTTTATCTCTCTTTCTTTCAGCTTCCTCTTTCTCCATAACTTTATCTTCTAGTTCACCTATTCTCTCCTCTGCCTCTTCAAGCCGAGCCGTTGTGGTTTCCATTTTGTTTTGCATTTCGTTTAAAGCGTTTTTCAGCTCCTCGTGACTGTTCCTTAGTCCCTTGATGTCTGTGGCAAGAGATTCTCTGCTGTCCTGTATACTGTTTTCAAGCCCAGCGATTAATTTTTTGACTATTATTCTAAATTCACTTTCTGTTATATTATTTAAATCCTTTTTGATCAGTTCATTCGCTGTTGTTATTTCCTGGAGATTCTTCTGAGGGGAATTCTTCCGTTTGGTCATTTTGGATAGTCCCTGGAGTGCTGAGGACCTGCAGGGCACTTTCCCCGTGCTGTGGTGTATAACTGGAGTTGGTGGGCGGGGCCGCAGTCCGACCCGATGTCTGCCCCCAGCCCACTGCTGGGGCCACAGTCAGACTGGTGTGTGCCTTCTCTTCCCCTCTCCTAGGGGCGGGATTCACTGTGGGGTGGCGTGTCCCGTCTGGGCTACTTGCACACTGCCAGGCTTGTGGTGCTGGGGATGTGGCGTATTAGCTGGGGTGGGCAGGCAAGGTGCACGGGGGCAGGAGGGGTAGGCTTAGCTCACTTCTCCTTAGGTGATCCACTTCAGGAGGGGCCCTATGGCAGCGGGAGGGAGTCAGATCCGCTGCCGGAGGTTTGGCTCCGCAGAAGCACAGAGTTGGGTGTTTGCGTGGAGTGAGCAAGTTGCCTGGCAGGAACTGGTTCTCTTTGGGATTTTGGCTGGGGGATGGGCGGGGGAGATGGCGCTGGCGAGCGCCTTTGTTCCCCGCCAAGCTGAGCTCTGACGTCCGGGGGCTCAGCAGCTCTCCCTCCCTTTGTCCTCCAGCCTTCCCGCTTTCCGAGCAGAGCTGTTAACTTATGACCTCCCAGACGCTAAGTCGCACTTGCTGTCGGAACACAGTCCGTCTGGCCCCTCCGCTTTTGCCTGCCAGACTCGGGGACTCTGCTTGGCCGGCGAGCCGCCCCTCCGCCCCGGCTCCCTCCCGCCAGTCCGTGGAGCGCGCACCGCCTCGCCGCCCTTCCTACCCTCTTCCGTGGGCCTCTCGTCTGCGCTTGGCTCTGGAGACTACGTTCTGCTAATCCTCTGGCGGTTTTCTGGGTTCTTTAGGCAGGTGTAGGTGGAATGTAAGTGATCAGCAGGACGCGCGGTGAGCCCAGCGTCCTCCTACGCCGCCATCTTCTAGAACTCCAAGTTTTTTTTCCTTTCAGCACTTTGAATATTTTATGCCACTCCTTTCTGGTCTACAGAGTTTCTAATGAGAAATCAGCTTATCATCTTCCCTTTTACATGACAAGTTGTTTTTCTCACTGCTTTTAAGATTCTTTAATTTTGACATTATAATTATAATGTGTCTTCATGTGGATGTCTTAGGGTTCATCTTATTTGGAAATCTCTGTGCTTCCTGGACCTGTGTGTATGTTTCCTTCCCTAAGTTAGAGAAGATTAAGCCATTATTTCTTCTAATCAGTTTTCTGCCCCTTTCTCTGTCTCTCTTCTCTTTCTGGGACACCTGTAATGCAAATATTATTCCACTTGATGTTGTCCATAGATCCCTTAAGCTATCTTCACTCTTTAAAATTCTTTTTTTCTTTTCACTGCTGTTTGGGTGAGTTCCACCTGTATTCCAAGTAATTGACCCATTTTTCTGCTTCATCTAATCTTCAATTGAAACGCTCTAGTGTATTTTTAAATTCAATTATTTTATTTTTCAGCTCTGTGACTTCTGTTTCTACTTTCTTATATTTTCTCTTTTTTTAATTCTTTTAAATATTTTTTAACATTTATTTTTGAGACAGAGAGAGACAGAGCATGAACAGGGGAGGGTCAGAGAGAGAGGGAGACACAGAATCCGAAACAGGCTCCAGGCTCTGAGCTGTCAGCACAGAGCCCGACACGGGGCTCACTCGAACTCACAGATCATGAGATCATTACCTGAGTCGAAGTCGGACACTTAACCCACTGAGCCACCCAGGCGCCCCTCTGTCTCTTTTTTAAAGTTCTCACTGTGCTCACCCATTCTTCTCCTGAGTTTGGTGAGTATCTTTATGATCATTACTTCAAACTCTCCTTCAGGTGGATTACTCATCTCTGTTTCATTAAAGTCTTTTTCTGAGGCTTTGTATTCCTTTTTCATTTGGAATATATTGCTCTGTTTGCTCATTTTGTTTGGCTCTTTGTGTTGTTTCTGTGTATTAGGTGACACAGCTATCTATCCCATTCTTCAAGAGCTGGCCTTGTATAGGAGATAAGCCTTATCATTCAACTTTCTCCTAGGTCTTAGTTGTCTCTTTCATCTTTGAGATTGTGTGAGAAGCCTGATTTAATCCTGATAGGTCCCAGTTGTTGAGGGTGTGCCAAGACGTGCCAATATTCCAAAGGGAGGGATCTCAATCAGCACCTAGTTTCATGTTTATCAGAAGCCATACCCTCAGGAAGCAGCTTTTTAACTTCACAACTATTAGTTTAGGAAGCTATTAGCATTGATACTTTAAAATAAAAATTCTACCCTCAGAGAGTCATTCAAGTTTTGATTTGTTCAAAGGGGAAGAAGCAAACAAAAACTACTTACTCTATAGGACCTTAAAATAAGGTAATTCTGAAGTCCATATGCAAGTATTACATAGTTCTATAATTCAAGTTAGTGGTCATTGCTATTTCTGTATTCTAGAAATTGGGAAAACTATAGTTTAAGTTCCTGTTACTAGTTTGAGAAGAAAGATTTATTTGGAAGTTATTTAAAAGTTCTCAGACTTGTTGATAGGATCCGACTATCATTGGAGTACTATCAACGACTATCTTGCCCTTTGTTAGACATGCACTCTTTACCCTGCTCATACTAAGCATTGTACAGAACAATCTCCAGTGTTACTGTTACTTCTGAAAGCCAGATTTCTGGGTGCCATGACACCATAAATAAATATCCTACATATGTAGGTGTTGCCTACATATTGATGTACTCTGAATTCATGCCATATGTACATCTATCTGAGTGGCAGACAAGCCATATTCCGGGTACCTAGCCTCAAAAAAGAAGAGGAAGCAAGTTAGACCTCTGCCTGGGAGTACAGGACGCATGTGAAATTCCCCATGCCTATGAGGACTTTGGAAAATGCCAAGAGGCCGAGATGCACAATAATTTTCCAAAACACTAATAAAACTTCAAAGCTCATTGTTTTTATAGTCCAGGAAAATTGAAAAATTAGCCACACGCAACCCCTGTGCAGTTTTGGGGTCGTTATGTTTCCTAAGATTTATATCTGCCACCCCTTCTTAGAGAACAGATTGCTGAATGAATGAGTGTTCAAATAAATGTCTTTACAAAACCACTTGTGTCAGCACATGTTCACAAGCTATGTCATAAACATTGTTATCCTCAAAAAAAAAAAAAAAAAAAAGCTGAGGCCTACTATTTTGGAAATAATACAACCATGTATACAGCTGTTTATACCATAACTGATACCACTATAGTTATTCCCTAAGGGTGGGTACTTGTACTACCTTCCTTATCAGAAATGAACATGCTTGTGTTGCCTGAATAATGTTCTTTTCTGGTTTAGTATTGTTATAGCTGATGTTCAAAATGCTAAGGAAGTCCAAACATTTTTTTTTTCCTCAATAAAAGTGAATACCTACAAAAATCTCTCTTACTCACAGAAGATATATTCTCCCTTTCCTCTCTCCAGAACAACTACTAACCAGGTATGGAGAGCAACCTTAAAGTCGACCATGATTGTTTCCCTTACCAAAAGCTGAGATCCATGCAGGTATAGTCCTAAATATTTTGTTTAATGTTTATTTTTGAGAGAGAGAGAGAGAGACAGACAGACAGAGTACAAGTGGGGAGGGGCAGAGAGAGAGGGAGACACAGAATCCAAAAGAGGCTCCAGACTCTGAGCTGTCAGCACAGAGCCCAAAGTGGGGCTCAAACTCACAGATTGCAAAATCATGACCTGAGCTAAAGTTGGACACTTAACTCACTGAGCCACCCAGACGCCCCAAGGCGTATAGTTTTAAAAGGTAAGAATTAAGAAGCAGAAGTTCTCCTTTCTTATCCCACTACGTAATCACTAAAAATGTCTGCTTGTAGTTTGATGTTAAGAAACAACTGTCAGGCACCTGGGTGGCTCAGTCAGTTAAATGTCTGACTCGTTGATTTCAGCTCAGGTCATGATTTCATAGTTTGTGGGTTCAGGCCCCATATCGGGCTTTGTATTGAAAGCGCAGAACTTGCCTGGGATTCTCTCCCTCTCTTTCTCTGCCCTTCCCCCACTCATGCTTGCTCTTTCTCTCTCTCTCAAAATAAATAAATAAAACTTTAAAAAAAGAGAAACTGTCATATGCTAGAGCCATTATATAGTAGAAATCAAGCCTTATGATTGCCTCTGAATTTTTTTTAATTTGCTTGTTTGCAAAGAACTCCTCTGAGTTACTCAAAGTCCTGCATCCATCATATGATTCAATACTTATTTTAAGAGATCAGACAGTGACTGAACAGTAAAACATTTTGATGAAGAATAGTCAGGGGCACCTGGGTAGCTCAGTCAACTAAGCATCCAACTCTTGGTTTCAGTTCAGGTATGATCTCACAGTTCTTGAGATGAAGTCCTCCTTTGAGCTCCATGCTGATAGCATGGAGCCTGCTTCGGATTATCTCCCTCCTTCTCTCCCTCGCTCTCTGCCTCTCCCCTGCTCTCTTTCTCAAAATAAGTAAATAAACTTAAGAAAAAAAAAAAAAAGAATAGTCAAAGGGAGCACCTGGGTGGCTCATTTGGTTAAGAGGCCAATCTTGGTTTCGGGTCAGGTCATGATCTCACAGTTCATAGGTTCAAGTCCAACATGGGGCTCTGAGCTGGCAGCACAGAGCCTGCTTGGGATTCTCTCTCCCTCTCTTTCAGCTCCTCCTCTGCTTGTATTCTCTCTCTTTCAAAATAAGTAAACATTAAAAAAAAAAAAAAGAAGAGTCAAAGAAATCATGCTTTTCAACCTTCTTGAAGAGCTACTTCCTTGTTAAAACCATTAAATGAAAAAATAATTAACTTTTAAAGTAGCTCATTGAAAACAGCCAACACTAATGTAATTCCTTTAAATTGAATTCTGTAATTGTTAATGCTATGGTCCATCATACAGAAGTTATAGTTATAATTTACATGGACTTTCAAAACCCAGTTACATTGCATAATGCATCGCAATGTGTAAACAACAGCAAAACAATTCTTGCATGTCTACCCTTTTACTCCGTAGCCATAGGAAACCCCAGAGCCGGTAGGTAGTTCATGAACTTTCTCTGTATTCTTACTTCTGATTAAACCCATATAAATATTCAAGACATAAAGTTAATTTAAAAATGTTAGATGAAGTTTATGGAATACTTACTTTTTATGAACTACAGCTCTAAGTCCTTTGTATCCATTCATGCATGTATTAATTATTACATTAAAGATGAGAAAAGCAAAACAAAATAGAATCCTAAGACACAAATAAAGTTTAAAATAATTCTAAAAGGGCACATTCATTATGAACCTCTAAAAGCAATCTACTATAAGCCACTCTGCTCTAAATTAATACTAGGTTAGGGGGTGCCTGGGTGGCTCAGTTGGTTAAGTGTCCAACTCTTGCTTTCAGCTCAGGTTCTGATCTCACAGTTCATGAGTTCAAGCCCCCGCATCAGGCTCCATGCTGTTAGTGCAGAGCCTGCTTGGGATTCTGTCTTCCTCCCTTGCTTGTACTCTCTCTCTCTCTAAAAATAAATAAACTTTAAAGATAAAAAATAAATATTAGGTTAATTTTTTGTTATTTAGAACAGTTTTTCAAATATGCACAACGTGTTTGCAAAACATTGAAGAAATATACAAGCGTATAAAATTTGGCTCTTGGTTCTTGGCCTTTATTGATTTCAAAATTAGTGGTGGATGGAGTCTGTTGAGAAAAGATACGTATTTAATGTGACTACTACCATGTCAGTAGTAAGCTCTTAAGGTGGAAGTGGTCAATCCTGTCTGCGATGAAGAAGGTGAGCCTTTAGGGATAAGTATTTGCCAGGTAGAAAATATGGTGGAAGATGAAGAAGGGGTTGTGAGAAAACGTTTCAGGACTAAAAATCATGAGACTGTAAAAATACAACTACGATCCTCAACAGGATCAAAGCAGTGTGTTCTTAGGATTATTTTAAGAAATTGGAAAGAAATTAGGAAATATAGCTTGGGAAGGTGGCTGAGCCTAGTGGGCAAAGTAATTTGAATTCTATATTTTAAGCAGCCCTTTAAGCAATAAGGAATGAATGATCAGATATTTAGACACACCATTTTCATCCTGACAGCATTTTAGTAACACATTTTTAAAAACAATGTTTAATACTTAAAAATGTGTTAACACTAATTAATCTCTACTAAAAATATATTAAGCTGGGGCACCTGGGTGGCTCAATCAGTTGAGTGTCCGACTTCGGCTCAGGTCATGAACTTGTAGTTCGTGAGTTCGAGCCCCGCGTCGGGCTCTGTGCTGACAGCTCAGAGCCTGGAGCCTGGTTCGGTTTCTGTGTCTCGCTCTCTCTGCCCCTTCCCTGCTCATGCTCTGTCTCTGTCTCTCAAAAATGAATAAACGTTAAAAATATTTTTTTAAATATATTAAGCCAAGTTTCATCTATTATATTTTCATTTATTCTAATTAACATTATTGAAATGTATTATTTTCTTTAAATATGATTTATTTTTACATCTTTTTGTTTTTTTTTCACTTTAAAATTTTATCCCTTATAGCGTCTGCCACTGTAAATCTGCACACATGTGTGTTTGTGTACCATGTCTGATGTCTGCAGGTAAAAATATTTCCAAACTCATTTCACAATGAGAAGTTTTGGCCACTATTATTATTATTATTATTATTACTTTATATTAAAGACAAGTGCCAGTCATATTCGTTCTGGTTAGGTAGCAAGTACTTCTTCCCTTTTAACCAATGAGAAAATATGGAAAATTACCTTCAACTTTATTGACCAGATTGCATGTGTTCTACCACTCACTCTATGCAGCAGTCACCTTATCGCTTTGCACAGGATACTGTAACTCTCCCCACCAGTAACAGAGCACAGATGAAATAAAGGGTTAAACAGTGGCCTCAAAGTGCCCTTGAGTGTGAAAATGAAAAGGTCCAAGTCTTCTGCCACAAAGTGCGGCTATCACAGTTACTTAAAAAGAGAAATATTATTTAAAATTTTAAGAAAGATAGCTGGTAGCATCATGGGCAAAGGCATAGAGTGTAAGGATAGCAAAAATAGGAAAATAATAAACAAGGGTGTGATGACGGCTAAAACCGAAGATTCTGAGCTGTCCTTAAGAAGCAGAGTCACACATGTGAGGGGGAGGGATGTGCAAAAATAACTCCAGAAAACTGGTAACAAAGAGAATAAAGTGGAGTAAGCATTGTTAAAATAGTTATTTAAAATCCTACCCGGAGGACCTTGAGGAAGTGGGGCTTATGCAAGTCTATTGTCTCAAATTCTTGAAATCATTGCTGAACTGAGCTAAAAGTCAAGACATATGCTACATATTAGGGTGGACATAAATGGATTTCTCCCAAACCTAGAACCTATCACGTATAGCTTAGTGTAACTACAGCTATAGCAGACCTATTATATTTTTCAAAATAGTTTATTCAAATTCCCTCTTTCCTCTTGAAAAACTCTAACCTCCTTTGTCTTCCCCAAAACACACTTTTTGATTTTATCAAATATGTGACTCCTAGATTGTAATCCCTAACAGCCCAAATAGACGCATATATTTTATTTTGTGGCTTGCAGTTTTGTCTTTCATTGGTCAACAAAACAAAGTCCAGCAACATGTTATTAAAAGATATGCAACCGAAATCATTGTATTTCAAGCGGCTCAAACTACGGGAATGAAATCCCAACTAAACTTAATTTGAAAATGGAAAAAAAATGTCTCACATAGAATTGGCAAAAAAAGCAAATTTCAACTGTACCAGTTTTGTCCAGATGACAATTAAAGGTGTATGTTACACATTGTTCCCAGGATTCCTAAGTATTTTAGTTTCTAGGACTTCAGGACTTGTATTTTCAAGATTTTCATATTTTATGGCTTCTGGCTTCATGATTCTAATTCCTTGTAACTTTCCATCCCAATTAATCCTCACCTATCTGTGATTCTTTTTGTTTGAGGCTTTCTCAATTGATTGTCCCTTTTATATACACACTCATACATACATATCCTGCAAGGAGAGGAATTTTACATCAATAATTCACATCAATGATGTAACAAACTGTATTAAGCAACTTTTCCTACAATTTCTTCCGTTATATCACTGACCCTAGAAATTCCTAACTCCACCTTTCACACAGGTTTCAGATTCTTTCCAATAACTAACATTCCCTAGGTCCTTCTTCTCCTTTATTCCCTCTTTTCCTCTCGTAAATTACTATTTATTTGCAATGGAAATTACATTAGCTATCTCTTTGGATTTCCCTCTAGACCATGACTAAAATAGTGCCCTACCTTTTAATGCCAAACAATCTTTCCTAAACTTAGTTCTCTTCCTCAGAAGGATTTTTTCTAACATAATTTACTTTGGCTGTTTAGACATATTTCCAATCGTTATACCTGCTAAGCTTTGTGATCTGCTAATTTTTGCATTCTAATTCAGAATTTGATTAGGTATTTAACTTCCTTATAAAGACAAGGATGTCTCTCCACACTAAAATATTAACTGCCTCATTTCATTTTAAGCTGTTCTACCAATCACCTGAAGGAGATTTTGTTAGTGATGGCTTACATTGGTCAGCAAGAATTGCTGATATCCTTGCGGATAATAAATGCCATTCTAATAAGGGTGAGTGAGACTACTCTTTCCACACAATGCAGTCCCATATTATTTAAAATCTTATTTTTAAGTTTTCGCTTACTATTCATTTGAGTGACGATTCTGGGCAATGGTGGTTATACTTCTGCACCTACAGAGTCCATAAAGAAGGAAACCTCACACATCTTCTCCACTAACATGACAGTATTAGAAGTTTCAGTCCACATGTCCTGTGAAACTAACTTGAACAAAGTGATTTCAACCTGGAAATGCAAAGGCTGACTTCAGGAATCTGTGCCGTTTATTTGACCAATCCTAAAAAGACCCTGGGTGACCAAGATTGTGAACACATTCCAGATAAACAACCAAGTTTTCCAACCACCGCATCCATAAGGTCCAGAAAAAAATAGGAACTAATCATTGCCCTCTACACACACACACACACACGCACAAGCACACACAAATAGTTAATTCATTACGTCAGTAAACACTGCAAAGCCTTGGGAACTAGAAGCTTGAGATCTATTAAATGTTATGTTTCTAAATAAAGCACTTATCAGATCTACATATCAAAAATCTGGGGTTGGTTTTATTTGACCTTCTCATTCCTCATGGTGTGTAGTGAGAATGAATGCGATAGGGTAAAAGATTGGTTTTGAATTTCTCAAAATAAATGTCCTATATCTATTCTAGGAACTATTTCAAGAGATGAATTTCAGAACCTAAAATCTTAAATTGCCTCTGTGTGACATGCCACAGCATAATGTCTTAGATTCTTCTCTTTGCTCTGGGGCAGCAATGCCCAATATTTTTTCAGGCTTTGACACAGTTATGAACTTCTAGGAACACATTGTATAAACAAATAGAACTTCTCAGTTGGAGCTGCCTCAACCTTAAGGGAGATTATATTTATAGACCCTCTACCATGCAAGAGGCACCATGTAAAGCTTGTTCCATAAATACACTTAGCACTTCCCACAATTCTAGGCAATGGGTATTATTTTAGGGCAAACCAGGGTACAGACTACTTTAATTGTTAAGCTGATTTTCAGCTTATCAGTTGTATCACATTGAGAAAAATCTCCCAACTTTTACAATTAGCTGTGAAGCTGAGGTTGTTCTGACATCTGACATACTGATAGCTAAGTACTTTTACCTTTTATCCCTCAATTGTTAATATGCATTCGCTGACAAAGTGGCCAGTCTTCCCAGATTAAGATTGGTTCTTTAAGCAAGAATTGGTTAAAGTAAGAAATTAGCTAGAACTTCCAAGAGGATCTCGAGAACCATTTCTCATAAAGGTATTAAATCTTACTTTTTGTATTTCCAAAATTCTGCTAATCATGAAGTTCTTCTGTGAATCGAGTTAAATTATATATATAAATATGCATGACAAAAATTAAAACCTAATACAAGTGTAACATTATGGACAGTCATTACACTACAAATAACAGAGGAAAAATTGAGTTAGGGAGAAAACAGAGCAAAGTAAATTGTGGGTGAAAAAGCTAAATTGCATATGCATATGGAGGTGACAGATTCTTGCTCAGGAATTCTGACTACAGCTTTACAATCAAAGTCACCAGTCAGGATAGTCTTGCCATGCACATGATCTTGGACATGGACTTGAGCAACTTTATATACTGCCCATCTTTCTGCCACATGGACAAATCCAATGTGATCACCTAATTAATTAAAGACTTATGAGAGGTCAGGGAGTGACCGTTTCCAAGTTTGGTTTAACACAATTAGAGTTTATCATTCCTCCTTCCAAACTTTGGAAACAATGTAAGACATTATAAAAGCTTCATGTCATACATGACAACATCTTTCTCTTACAAAGCTGATTAGGGTCTCATCAGATAGGTACTCTACTGTCCTTTGCTTGAGAAATCTAAATATCATATACAAAAAAGTCTTAACATATTGTCCTTACCGATTAGCCACTAAATTATGAAAACTTTTATTGAGCAGCCAAGCATGGCATTGTGCTTATTAAGTGATTCTTGTGCTCAGTGTATAATCCTGGCAAAGTAGAGATCATGTGGGGTTGAATAATAATTATGCATTCTAGCACTTAGTGGCTAAGGCAATGCATAATGCTTGAAGTCATTATTAAGTATATTAAGTACAATCCTTTGAACATCTCAGTGAGGCAGGTATTACTCTTCCTTCTTTATAGAGAGGAAACTAGAGTCCCTAGTTTTATGTATGTTGCCTGATACACTTTGTGGAGTCAACAGCAGAACTGCTGTTTGAAAGGATATCCGTCCAATTCTGAGCCATTTTCATATATGAAAGCATTTGGGGAACCAAACCATATTCACAAACAAGCTGCTATTTGTAAAAAAACAGCCCATTTGTAAATTTGTTATAAATTTTTTCACTTAATAAATTGTTTTATATTTTATGAAGTTTTCTTTGAACTAAATGATTTACACATAAGTGCAAAGATTCTCAATAATGTAAATTGTCTATATAATCCTTTACATTGCAATTAAGTTGTATGACATTTCTAAAATGTGACAGAAGATTTATGCCAGAAAGAAAAATAAATGCCATTATATGCATTTTAAAATATGGATTACATTTAAAATTCTAATTGGACTTTCATCAAGTTGAAGTAAATATAATGTCATTTCTTCTAATTAGATATTAATTTTAACTAATGCAAAATCGAAATATTTTCATAGACTTATACATAATTATATGAGTTACATGTTGACATTCCACAACTAAAAATAGTGAATCACAATACTTAATGCAGAAAAAAAAAAATTGCTTTTTTTAATTCTGTGGTTTTCTTGTTACAACAAAATTATGTGGTATATGAAAAGATGCTAAATACCACTAGTCATCAAGGAAATACAATTCAAAACCACCATGAGATATTACCTCACACCTGTTAGTGATTACCACAAGAAAAAAAAAGCTAAGTGTAGGGGATAAGTTTAGGAATCCCCAGGGCTTACACCAATGGGTTAACAACGAATAAAGAAATACAAAGTCATAAAATACTCACACCTGAGTTTGGGTAAACCAGATTGACACTGCAAAAATAAGGGGGTGCAAAGACAACCCAAGAATACGAGGTGCAAAGTTGCCAGAAATAGGGAGGTGCAAAGGCACCCCAAAATACAGGGTGCAGAGCCCTCAAAATAGAGAGGGAGAAGCAAAGGCCTGAAATAGCAATGACACAAAGGAGCCCAATACACAGGAATAACAAGATTAGATATTCAGGGTGGAAGCACCCCCAATTTAGGACTATAGCAGAAAAGCTGCTTTCACAGGAGAATAGGGCCAGGTTAGGTAAATTGGTGAATTGGACTATGGACTGCTGCACTGCAGGCAAAGCAGCCCAGAGAGCAGATGATCAACAAAAGAAAAGGTGCCTTATTAACCCTGAGGTTATTCTCCCTATCTGCCTCATCCCCTAGGATAGCTAAGTTAAACAGGCACGGAGTCTCCTTTCTGCTGTTAACCATCTACCCATCTGCCTGGTGCCTAGATTTTGTTTTATATTGACCCAAACCCCAAACACTGTATATCTTCAAAGCCTCCCTTTTCCCCCACGTCCACAAGTTAATGTTCACAGTTTGTCTCTTTGTACACGCCCATCATGTTTGTAAGTCTTCTGATCTGAATAAATATGGGGCAAGGACGCTTATTCAGGGCTCTTGTCTTTTTCCCAGACATTAGCCGTGCCTCATTTTAATCCTGCATCCGCTCTTTTGCTGGCCAAAAGAGAACTTTAGACTTAGAGTCTATGACAGGTAAGAGTTGGCAAGAACATGGAGAAACTGGAACTCTTGCACACTGTTGGTGGCCAATGTAAAATGGTACAGCTTTTATGGAAAACAGTATGGAGGTTCCTCAAACAATTAAAAATGGAACTACCATATAATCTGCCAAGGTCATTTCTGGGTATCAATCCAAAATCACCGAAATCAATATATCAAAGAGATATTTGCATTCCCATGCTCACTGAGGAAAAATAGCCAAGGGGAAAAAATAATTTAAATGTCCACTGATGAGTGGATAAAGAAAATGTCATATGTACATACAATAGAATACTATTCAGTGTTAACAGGGAAATAATGCAATATATGACAACATAATGAACCTTGAGAACACTACACTGCACTGTCTTGTTAACTATAGGCACTGTGTTGTACAGATCTCTAGAAATTACTCATTTTGTATAACTGAAACTTTGTATCCATTGAAGAGCAAGCAATTCACTTTTTATTTATCCCCCAGTCTCTCTCTTTTTTTTTTTTAGTGTTTATTTATTTGGAGAGAGACATCATGTGTGCAAGTCGGGGGTGGGGGGGAGAAAGAGAGGGAGAGAGAGAATCCCAAGCAGGCTCTGTGCTGCCAGATTTCATGGTCCATGAGATCATGCCCTGAGCCAAAATCAAGATGCTTAACGGAGCCCCAGAAGCAAAGGCAATTCTTATCAGAAGTTTTCTGAAAGGAACAAAAGAAAGAGGGATTGGAGTCTGGGAGTTTGAGATACGGGCTTGTTTGCTGTTTCTTTACACAAAAAAGAAGCAATGTGTAAGATACAAGTCAGAAGCAATGTGTACTTGTAACAAAGTTACAAGCAATGTGTAAGATACAAGTGAGAATAACACACAAACAGAAAAAAAAAAAAAAACTGTATACCTTTCTAAGGTGGCAAGAGCAATGGACCAAAACGTAGGTGGCAGGATTAATTTTAGATAGTAAGGCATTGCTTCTATTGCAAAAAGTGAGAATGAGGAAAGGTACAATTAGAAATAGGTTAGTTTAGTGGAAGGACATTAACAAAATTCAGGCTTACTGGCCCATTGCTTTGTGTATTTTTTTTTTTTTTGTAGAAGATACTATCACTTCACTATGATATGGGGAAAATTTTTAGGCATTTTAGGAATTTGGGGAGAGGGAAGAATAACTAGTTGTAGTAGGGAGAATGAGAGTGTGTTGAAAAAGAGAGAAATAATAGAACAACCAGAGAATAATAAGGCCTTGCATTTTGTGACCATCAAGCTATAGTGGTACAAAATAGAGAACTCTTTCCAGCAAGAGTCAACTACTTAGATAGAGGTATGATTAGAATGAATCCTGGCACACCTGATTGGGCTCAATGGGTTGAGCTTCCAACTCCTGGTTTTGGCTCAGGTTATGAACTCTCAGTTTTTTGAGTTTGAGCCCCACATTGGGCTCTGTGCTGACAGTGTGGATGCTACTTGGGATTCTCTCTGCCCCTCGCTCTGTCCCTCCCCCACTCACACTGTCTCTCTCTCAAAAATAAATGAATAAACTTAAAAAAAAAAAAAGAATCAATGAATCCTTTGGTTTCAGTTATGTTTTGAGATTTGCCAGAGAGGGTGTGTAAAAATGAATGAACCAAGGAGCCTATAGTTTTGTCAATAATGTATAATTTTAGATAAATACAAAAATTAAAATAAATTAGTAAAAATATCACTTGTAATACATGCAAATAAGTACTTATACTTACATACCTATTAGACAAGCTGTATAATTTATAATAAACACTCATATATACACTACATGTACTTTAATGCTAATTTCTACCAATTAAGATTTAAGTATTTTACAGATATAAGTCATTTCATCCTCACAACAATCCTACAAAAGAGGTACTAATATTGAGAACACTAAGGAAAAGAAATCCAAGCACAGAGTTAACCATCTGGAAAATGTCAGGGATTAGATCTGAACCCAGATTTTGTGCCCACAGCATCCATGCTCTTAACAGTGTGCTATGACATTTTCTGAAATGGAGAAGCACATAATAAGACTGTAAATAATGTGGGTAACATGGGACATAAAATAAAGACTTGAATGACATATTTGCAACAGTTAGAAGGATGTTAGACTGAAAGTCTCAATGAAGCTGTCAAAGACTGAGGTGGGAATAACTGCCCAAGCAAACTGGAAAAATAAAAGGTTATAATAGCCGGGTGTAAAACTTGAAAGATTTTTAGAAATGGCTTAGAAATGTGTAATCATCATGTATAGAATGTGGGCAGGTAAGTAGGTAGCTAAGATAGAGGGTCCAAAAGTGTGTGGAGATAAAGAAGAATGGCTACCTTATTTGGGTATTAAAATTGATACCAAAATCATCCAGCATGATGCCAGGTTTAGGAAAATGTGGTGAGTCAGGTACCAAAATATTTAGTGAATCAAGATAAATGGCAGGGTGGTTGACAGATGGTAGGGTAAGGAAGGACAGAGATTATTCAATAAACCAAACACCAAACATTTTAAAAGACAGTCATAAAATAACGACTGGGAAGTGAAGTATGGTAAGATGACGGACGCCAGTTCCATATTCTGGCCCTGAGATCTAAGGGCTGTGAATACACAACTACTTTTTTAGAAAGGGCATGATGAGAATCAACTCCTCAGGTAAAAACTGGCTTTTATTAAGGCAAAGAGATAAAAGAAACATCCATAGAGAAAGCTGAAATAGAGGAGTTTTGAAATTATGGTTAAAAAATATGATTTTCCAGATTGTTCACTAAAAGAAAATTATTATGTGTGTGGAAAGATCCCTTGTGGCTAGCCTTCCAAATCTGTCAGGTTATGCTCTTTCAAGATGAAGGCAGGCATCTGGGCGATTTTGTTACTGCGATGAATCAAGAGACTGTCTGCCTACAAAGGGGAAGTACCATCAGTAAGGTTCAAGAACCCACTGGTCTGAGGGTCTCAAAGAAGATCACTTTAAACGGTGGGGCATTCATCCTATGCATGAATAACTCCAAACTCAAAAGAGGTAGACATTACTTTCTACCCACTTAGGTAATTCTCTCAACAGTCTTCAAGGTGGGTGGTGATTTGTCTCACAAAGCAGCTGATCATGAGGGCCACCATTGTTCTGTGATCATTTGTGTTTGCTGCCTTTGTTTCTGGCTTTCATATCTCAGCTCTGAAAATGTCAGCAATGCTCAACTCAACCACCAAATGAGATCGCCACTTTTCCTTCAACTGTTTTCCTGGTTGGTGCTTCTCAAATCTTCTGACGCTTTGTAAGTCATTCCTTTTTTTCTCCTGCAGGCAATTATCTCTCTTTTCTAGACTACAACTTTGTTGTTTTTGTTTTAAGTGTTGGGGGACGCAGAGTGCTGCAGCCAAGGCACTGAAGTTCTTAGCAACAGTCCTTTCTCTTGTTTTAACGCATAGTCCTCTCCTCCTCCTAATAAGCAGGTATTTAAGAAAAGGTGATAATTGGTGTGGCATTCTATTAGGATGTACTCAAATGCAATGTTATACGGTACCAGTGACCACAGCTCACCCACCACTCTCAGGGCTGCTGCTGATCTATCAACCCTGCCAGCACCATTTCCCACAATGCTTGCATTCTCCTTCACCCCTCTCCAGACACTACCTTCCAGCACTCCATCCCTGAGATAAAATACACAACTCAAAATATCAGGTGTATTAGGCTGTATATGAATGGGACTCATGTTCTTCACCATTGGATCCCTGGAGCTGTACAAGAAATTTGGACAGACAACTGTTCAGACATCCTTAAACATTCTGTGTGAGTTAAAGAGGATGTTTTCTTTTTTCCCCTCTTCTGTAGATACCCTTACTTAGATGGTCTTATAAAATAAGTAGACTGTTGTTTCTAACCCAGAATAATTTTTAAAGCCATTTTAGTGATGTTTGCTACTCTTACAAAACAGGGTACCACTAAAACATTAATACACAGATGCAGAATGCTCCCGATGTGTAATCTGATCAAACTTTACATGAAGTCTTTCTTTGTTTTTCCAACTGACCCTCCAGTGGCCTTGAGAGTTTGAATTAGCTGTAAGTGCCTTCACAAGCCTTTGCACAATTCCGGTGTTTTATAACAAACGCCTAATCCCATCATTTTTTCCCCTTTCTAAAATGGCTAAAGTCACAATTTTCCTTTCATCTCTGTGCTACAACTTTGATTTTCCATCAGCACAAACATGTGGATAAGCTAAAATAGATCCAGAGCTAATGCTCAACACCAAAAGATCAAGATGAAAACACATACACCCATGTAGTGTTTGTTATCAGCTTCATCTGAGCAGAACAGGATGGAACATTAACTTCAACCTCCTCACCTCACTGATCCTGGGTGAAGGCTTTCAGATGCCGTGTTGATTTTGAACTCCATTAGTCTTTTATGCTCAGGCTGTGAGAAGATTCATTCTCATGCAAGGCCTGGAACTGGTTGCTAATAAAATCCTACCCTGACAAATAAATGGACTGTAATATAACCTGCTTCAGGGCAGTGAAATCTCTACCACACAAATATGATCTGTGGCAAAGCAGTACGTTGCTCTTACTTACTGTTTCCCCAGCGATTCCTGCAGAACGGTGCCCTGTCCCTTTGCTTGTCCCAAATTTCCCCATTAATGAATCTAAAACCATCCCTCATCTGCTGTAGGACTGCAGTGTTCTTTTGTTGTGATTTCTGAGATACATTTCAACAGAATAGCTGTTAAATTTTAAGACAGACTCCTGTTGGAGCTGTAGACACAAATTTTGGGATTTTTTTGTGTGGATCAGCATGGAGATTGAATCAGGTATAACATAGGGTCCCCATACCAGCTGAAAACTTGAAATTTTCTGTTTTTACATTTTATCTGTGAATTAATTTGACATTTCCATTAAAGCATATGGCATCTATTTATCTAAAGTTTGTGATTGTAACTTAGCAAACTGTGAAAGACATAAAAAGGGAGGGTGAGAGAGGTTTGGAAAAGATGATTATGCTGATGGGGGCAGGTTAAGAAGATTTATAAAGCACACCCTGTAGAATTTTCTTCCTTTCTTTCCTCCCAGGAACACTTTGAGGATCAAATGTGACATGTTAGTGAAATTGTATTACATGTTATGAAGCAGTAAACAGAGGCAAGGTATTATTTTTACCAAATAGAATATGGTCAGTCCTTAATAAACATTATCATTTGCTAAATGCTATCTCAGCTATGAATCTGGCACCATAAAATAGTATTCCAAAAAGAAAAAGAGTCTGAACACTTAATTTATTATTTATGGCATTTACATAGTTGCCCATAGGTATAAATAATAATGTTTAACTTTCTCTCTAATAAACTTGCTGAATAGCTCAATTAATACTCATTGCTAGTAAGCTTTTTTCTTATTTATGTCACACTAAGGAATTCCCAGGTACTACCTAACCATAATTGCACCAGTTGCACTGAGTTCTGAATGTACATTCAGCTCAGAATTGTGTACTTTCATGTTTTCTTTACAGAGAAGATCCAGTGAGGTAGGTCCAGTCAATGAGTACATCATCTGTAAAAGTAGAACATCATGAACCCCAGATTCTCATGGAAAAGAAAACAGAGAAAGATAAAAGAGGATGTAAAAAACCCAGGAGGATCAATCAAGGTGGTCTCTCTAGGGGAGTGTAACCATGAAGGAAGAGGGAGTGGTAGGTTCCGGAAGAACAAGGATGAGGGCATAGCTGAGAGTATGTCACACAGCACACGTATGCGATTTATGTGAGATTGGTGTTAAGATCATCTGGTCACCTTGTATCATAGCTGGTCAAGTAGATGAGCCCCAATGGACGTACATAAAATATGAAGTGACATAAATTATTCCAAGACCTCAAGATCTTAGAATCTTTTGAAGTGAAAAAAAAAATATTTTTAACTAAAAACAGTGTGTGTGCCCTTGCACAGATCACTTAACATCTCCAAGTCCTGGTGTTCTCAGCTAGAACATGAAAATAATGACTGTGGCCAGGATCATTATGAGGTGCTCACTTGTTAGTACCTATTAGTGCTTAGGAATCACTGAATTAGAAGTAAAATAGTGATGTGCTATTTATGGAAGAGAAAGAAGATTGTTTAGGAAAAAACATTATTTCATTTTCTTCCAATCAACTTCCCTAATTGTAAGTGAATTATATATGAATCATAGGTCACGGGAACTATTTTGCTGGGAAGTTTCTCAAAGATCAAAAATATCATATATTACAGAGAAAACAGACTTAGTCATTCCAGAAATGTCTTCAAATCTAGGATCTCTCCGTTATTGTGTACTTTTGCACAAAGTAGTTATTTGTACAGTAAACTACACAGTGGCATTTGTAACTCACGTACAGCATGGAAACTATAATTAACAATACATTCTTGAAAATAAAAGGAGCTAGCTGGCCCATAATTCTATCGGAGTCAATGTTTAACTTCATGTCTAACGAATATTAAATGTAGACCAGAATTGTTCTAAAGTAACTCAGCAGCCTTCATCAGAGAAAACTGTATGCCACATTCAAGCAGAAAAGAAAAACATCTATTTCAGACATTCATTAGCCTGAAAACTGGACACTGTTTAATGTTTGGTAGCATCTCAAGACATTACTTTCCTGAACCCTGGAATTTTGGAAGGGAGATGGAAAACGATGTAGAAAAAGTTCTTTTACGTGACATCTTTTGTTCATCATTCCCTCTGGCAATATTCAAGTGGTACTGTTTCTAAGAAAAGCAAACCTGTAATGCTCTACCCAGAGCCTAGAAAATTATTCCCAAAATGTTATCAGATTACAGCTTAAAATTGAAATTAAAAACATTTCCTGGTTTTGATAACAGCATGTCATAATTTAGGACTAATTCTTAAAAAAAAATTCAAATTAACTGGGGTGAAAATATAAGGATTATTAAATAATGGGTAATACTTAAACATTACAAGCATCATTGCTGAAAGGTGTTATACATTCTTGAAAATGAAGCACTCAGGGCTTCAAGCATTGCTGCCTCATCACAGTCTGATGCTAGGCCCAGAAATATGCATAACTGGGCCCTGACTTAGTTATTACTTATTTATTATTTATTAGTGTGGATTATTTGTCACACAAGTAGTTCAGTCATAATCCTTAGTCGCTTAATTTATTAGACTGTGAGCATCTTAAAAAGCACACTGTTGGGGCACCTGAGTGGCTCAGTCGGTTAAGCATCTGACTTCTATTCAGGTCAGGATCTCACAATTCGTGGGTTCGAGCCCCGTATCAGGCTTTGTGCTGACAGCATGGAGCCTGTTTCAGATTCTCTGTCTCCCTCTCTCTCTCTGACCCTTCCCCACTAGAGCACACTCGGTAAATAAATAAATAAATACATACATAAATATTAAGAAACACACTCTGCTTTTATTTACTTAGCACTGAATTCACCTCTTGTATTTAGTGACTGAGTGAATGAATCAATATATAGGAAGTGACTCCTATATGAATCTTGGATTAAGAAATTTATTTTTAAACATGTAGGTAAATTATGAACTAGTTGTGGAGAAAAAGCAGATATATATGATGAGAAAAAACGTCAGTAATCAAATTTGAAATTAAAATTCATATAGCACTCTGGCCGCTAAAGAATATATATTAACTAATCAAGATTAATTGCCATTTTTGCACATGAAGCCCTGAATGATACACTAGGTTTTGCTTTGAGATTTCACACACGCATATATGCACACAAATAATAATCGTAACTGAGGCATATTATTTTATGTGGACTAAGAATCAACCTTCAGTGCAAGTATAAAACGGGTCCTAATTATGCATTTACCCATTTTCTGATGTGACAATCCTGTGACAGAAACGTACGCTCTCTGGCTCACATATTAGAAAAGAAAAAAAAGGTTTAAAGCCGTAATTCCTAACTGATTTGCCCAAAGCCATCCTCTAATATCTCTTACTGAGTTCACTATCATGAAAGATTATTCTACTAATCAGCATTGATTAAGCAATAGGTAATTTATTTTCCTATTTATTTAAATGCAAAACATCTGTGTTTGCTTAGCAGCACTTGTACCATTAACTTCATATAACTGTGATTATCACAGCAAGTAGAAATAATTTCTACTGACGTATTTTATGATAGTCATCAACTCTAGCTAGTCACAGCAGGTTTACTAATGCCCAAGTATACTCTGACCTACAGGTGCTTTGCAAGACCAGATATTTCCTGTGTACCTCCCCCCATCACACACCTGCCTTGAGTAGACTAAGAACACATGAGCTCATGTTGAGAAGCACGGACTTGTAGTTCGTAGATACAACGAAGACTAATTTGCAAATAAGAAGAATCCAGGGATAGACGTTCAAAGGACTTTTCCAACATTGATACCTCCAAATTCTAAAATTTTACAGGCACAGGACTGTGAGGAAATGGAATACATCTATAACAGATCTTTAAAAGAGGACATCCTATTAATTTGATCAGATTTTGGAAACCAATGCCATATATGTTATTCTATGATGTCAAGCATGGTGTTACTCATAAACCCATCATTTCCATCATCTACAGACTGTAAGGAAACAAGTTGTTTGTGTAAAACCAACGCTATTGTGCCAGTGTTGACACCTTTGTAATGCAGACTTTAATATAAAACTAGGTAGTAATTACACCCTAATGCAACATTTAAGAAATTATAACCAGGTACTCAGTTAACTACTGAGTGATAATCTATGTGCATTCCATTTTTCATATTCTAATGCCTACATTGAATCTGGAATGCTATCTTAGCTTTTTAAAGCACATTTCAAAACTAAGCTATAAAAGAGTAAAAATACAACATCATACCCCAATACTGTTTTAATATCTAGTATGTACATATTTGTATAAATAGGAGATTCAGGAACCAAGAAATATATTTCAGATGTGTGTTACTATTTACATTTGTTCAAATTATTCCAAGTAAATAGAATACATTTTAAGTAATAAAGATAGTAAATTCATAAATAAAACCTTTACCTCAGTCCACAGTCTCCTTTGGCCATTATTACTACATGTAAGTTCCAAGGCAACGGCTTTGCTCTCTAATGGATTCTTCCTCTAATGTTCTTCTACAGTACAGACTAAACACTGCATCAAGGATGAAAACGAAATTTTCCCAGAGAAAGTGCAATGTAGGAGATATCATTTATGGATTTTCCAGTACAGATTCAGTGACAATAAAGGTGGTGTGAGATAATAAACGGATGGCACCAGAAGCCTAGAATTCTATACATGTAAGATTCTGGGTATTGTGGCTAACACAGTGTCAGCCCATGCAAACTATCTCAATGCCCTTGAGCAAAACCATTCAAATACCCTATGCCTCTGTCTATTCATCTTCATAATGAGAAGTTAGATGAATTGTCCTTTTAGTACACTTCCAGATCTAATACTTTAGGCTAGCCTACCTTTTATTATAATACAAACAATCACTTTGATTCTCCCTTCTCTTTTTGCACTCAGGAAGTAGCCAAACATTTCCTTTTTAAAGGATGTGCTGCAACCCAAGTCAGAGAAAGAGATGGCTCATCATTATATAGGAAAAGTAACTAGATACCAGAACATCTCTGCCTAGAGCAAATGAGATAATACCCCACTTAAAAACCAATGTTCTGTTACTGTACTGTCTTCCAGTTTGAATAAATAACTGTTTTCACAATGATGTAATTCATCTCTATAACTTGTATCCTACAACTTTTCTTCCAGATGCCTTAAATCACAGCACCACCAACGATGAATAGTTTAGAGAATGTCTCTGATACATGTAGAAACTACCGCTGACTCATCCAGTGTCTCACAAGTCACAGGAAGCAAAAGGGAAGGAAGCAGAGAATGCACCTTCTGCTCTGGGTCCTGACTAGCTATTAGATGAAAGTTGTCTTTTCTTTCTTTCCACGGTTGACATGTGGGATAAAAGAAATGCTCTTTGACAGCATTCCTCTCCCTGTGCTCACTTCAGCTATGTAAATACGGAGACACCGTGAAAGCGAGGTCAGAAACAAAGCCCAAATCTATCATTCTTTTAGCTTCTCAAGCAGATGCTTATAGCTCTCTGGCTGGGAGCTATTTCAGTTGTCTTTTTGTGGCTCCCATTCCCCAAAGATGATGCACACATGACCCAAGGTGGGAATGCCATGGCAAGAGGGATTTCAACAATGTTTCAGGGAGAAGTTGCCAAGATATTAAAATAATCTTTTTCATTGTGATTGTTGTGATGTTTGCACTCTTTTCCCTCAAGCTGGAGAAGAAAATGTAAATGCGAAAGCATTCTTTACACCCTGGCATGGTGAGAACTGGCAGTCAGTATAGAAGAGTAATGAACTCAGGACACGCTCTATTGCCAGGGTGTTTACTGGAGCTTCGGCAGCACAGGAATTTGATTTGCTTTTCGAGAGCAAAGAGAGCTAGTTAGAGGCTTTCAGTTTTTTGTCTCTTTCTAGGACATAGGAACAAATGGTTTCATCAAAATGATGCATTTTGACCATGTGGTAAAAATGTAATAATTTATTTTTTCAAGGACATCTCTCTTAAAACATCAGTTTCATTTAGAACAAAAATAAGCTGCACGACCAAAAGAATTGTTCTGCTGCTGTGTTTTAATAAAGCTATAATTGATACCTGTAAGCCAGTTGTGTTTTAATGATAAAAGGACAATGACAACTCTCTGATGAATTTCACAAAAACTGAAAAGCACAAGCACTGTTGGTGGCCAAAGGAAATCAATGAACATGGCTGTCTTTTCAATTAAGCTTCTGTGAATACAAATTATTTAATTTTCATCTTTAAATAACCATCTAAGCAATTTAGCAAATGTTATGAAAAACATCATCAGTATCTTATAAGCAGGTCTTTATTTTTCCAGGCATCATATTGTAGATACATCTTTAGTTGATTTTTAATTCACTTTCAAAGTTGTAATCAATTTTAGTCTACCATAGGGGCACCTGGGTGGCTGAGTCGGTTGAGCGTCTGTCTCTTGATTTCCACTCAGGTCATGATCTCACAGTTCATGGGCTTGAGCCCCACATTGGCCTCTGCACTGGGATTCTCTCTCTCCGTATCTTTCTGTCCCTCCCCTGCTCTCTGAGAATAAATAAACACATTAAAAAATAAAATAAAATAATTACCATAAGAAGAAAGATAGAGGGGACCCTGAGTGAGTCAGTCGGTTAAATGTTGGACTCTTCATTTCGGCTCAGGTCATGATCCCACAAGGTCTTGAGTTCGAGCCCCACATTGGGCTCTGCGCTGACAGCATGGAGCCTGCTTGAGATTCTCTCTCTCTCTCCCTCTCTTTTGCCCCCCCCCCACTTGTGCTTGCTATCTCTCTTTCTCAAAATGAATAAACTTTAAAAAAACAGAGAAGGAGAGTAAAATTGAAAAAGGGTTGATGTCAATAGTGGGGAAAAAAATCCATTAGTAGAAATCAGAAAGTAAAGGAACCCTTTCCAAAAAAGGGGAAACATCCAAATCAGAATGGACTTCATGTTGCCCAGGGCTTTAGTGAGAATGTAATAATATAATTGGGTTAACTAAGTCATAGAAACAGCATCAGACATTGAAATCAAACACTTGACTCACTTAATTTCAAAACGAACCTCCTCACTGTCAGGTAAGGAATGACTTGTTTTCTTAGTATATAGTGGAAAGCCTGAGGCTACCAGGCAAATTTTGGCCCAGAATCCCAGAGTGTCCCTGCCAGCAGTGTTCTACGTCTCTCTACATTTAGCTTGCTGCCATTTTCACCAGAACACAGAATCATACCTGCAGTCACTGAAGTGTCTGATATTACTTAATTGAAATCCTCATTTCTTATAATCAGGCTAGTGCCAAACTCAGAAGATAAGCTCTGATCATATATGTATGTTGATTTCATTTTGATTTCAAAATTCTTTTTCACAGAAAAATACAAACTTCTAAAGTACGAAACACATCGCCCAAAGGACTGCTGGTCACCAAAATCCACTATGGATGTTTTTATTATATTTCTTTTAAAGAACTAATTTTTCTTTTAATGTTCATATAGTCACTGATATATACTTTTGTAGCCTTTTCTTGCTTAGCTTTTTCTATATTTGCCATAGTCATCAGAGCCTTATTTCTAATAAAGTTTCTATGTGATATTAATAGTAATACTTTATGCAACATGGGTGAAGGAGAGGGAAGATATAGGCTTCCAGTTATGGAATGAATAAATCACGGGGGTAAAAGATACAGCATAGGGGAGATAGTTGGTGGTTGTCTTAATAGGCTGCATGGTTAACAGATGACAGTGACACTTGCAATAAACACTGAAACACGTATAGACTTGTTGCATCGCTATGTGGTATGCTTGAAATGAATTTAACATCATGTGCTAACTATATTCAAATGAAACCAAATAAAACAAAGTAGTAATAGTTGATGATTTATGCAGAGTTTTACTGTCTTATGAGTGTTGTACTATCATATGCAACCATCTCAAAAGCGCCCACTACTTGTTTTTAGTTTTTCTGTTTAAATAACACCTGAAATTAATTCTTTAGTGCTGTGCCAATATCAATTCTCCAATACAGCATAGCTTCTCTCACTATGTCAGCCATATCCAGGTTAAAAAAATTGTAATCACATATGTGAAAATTGTATCTCAGTTTAAAATTGTCATTATTGAATTAGCTTTTATGTCTAATGGCTACTGGTCATTTGCATTCTGTTTCTTTTACTTCTTGCATTTTATTAGACTTAAGGTTCCAATTATTTTCTGGTTTATACAGCATTCTATGCTGTGAAGCTATCCGTATTTATGGTAAATATGCTCTCAGTGTCTGGTTTAGGTTTTAATTTTGTTTAACAATTTTTTCTTCTACCTCTTTTGCCTTACTAATCATTCTCCCTCCCCCCACAAAAAAAGGGCGGGGGAGAAAACAGGGAAAGTTTATCATTCTGGAGTTTACAAAATTACCACCGTTAACATCTTCTTATCCACACACTGTAAAGCTGATTCTCAAGGTGTTTGGACCTTTTCAGATATAAAGACACTTGTGGCCACTTGAGCCAACAGGCACGCTGCTGTTGTGCAAAAAGAAAAGCCTCACACCGCCAAGGCAACAACAGGCTGACTTTGTTCCTGTCACACCACTTTTTACAAAGACCTCCAGGTGGTCTTTCTTTCATAACTACAAACACCAGCTATCATGGTGATTATACTGTTCTAGTTGTTTTATGATGAAACACACATATATGCATCCATTGAAACACTTAAAAATCAAGTCTATAATTGTTTATCTATAGGTGTTTCTTCCCAACAAACCATGAGCTACTGAGGAACATGTATTTTCTTTACTCCAATATTATGCCTTGAACAGAATAGGTGTCCAATTAATGTTAAATGAAGAGCATAATTACCTAATTATTTAAATGACAAGAAGCAATTAGAGAGTGAAATACAGAGGGACAGGAGTAGAGAGCAAATACATCATTATACCATCCTGTCATGACGAGGAAGGACTAGCACATCAGGACACTCGGAAGCACCTAATGAATAGAAACTGCAATCAGTCACCTATTCAGACAGAAAGCAAGTGGCTGGACTCCCAGAAGCCCATGCACTTACCCAAGCCTCTGGTTTCCTGTGGAAGATATCTTCTTATCTGCTGCTTCATGGCTGCAAAGTGTCTGTCGGCCTCGCCCTCTTAGGAGTCATGCTCCCTTTAGAACCTGTTTTCTCACATTTCGGCTATTACAATTATGACAAACAAAAAAGAGCTATGCCCTTGAATGGAATATACGTCCATTTCCTATGTAGAGACCCATAGAGATGCCTCGTATACCACGTGGCAGCCCACTCACTCTCCCACAAAGACTGGTCTACCATAGGGTCAGTGTCTTTTAAATGAAAGGAGAAGCAACAAAAAAGGGAGAGGAAGATGGCGGTGTAGGAGGACGCTGGGCTCACCACGTCCTGGGGATCACTTAGATTCCACCCACACCCGCCTAAATAACCCAGAAAATCACCAGAAGACTAGCAGAATGTATTCTCCAGAGCCAAGTGTAGACAAAAGGTCCAGGGAAGAGGGTAGGAAGGGCGGAGAGGCGGTGCGTGCTACACAGACTGGCAGGAGGGAGCCGGGGCAGTGGAGGGGCAGCCCGCCCTGCAAGGCAGAGCCCCCCAGTCTGGCTTGCAAAAGCAGAGGGGCCGGACAGAGTGTGTTCTGACAGCAAGTGGGACTTAACATCTGGAAGGTTATAAGTTAACAGCTCTGCTTGGAGAACGGGAGGGCTGGAGGACAACGGGAGGGAGAGTTGTTGATCCCCGGAGGACAGAGTTCAGCTTGGCGGGGAACAAAGGTGCTCACCAGCGCCATCTCCCTCGCCCATCCCCCGGCCAAAATCCCAAAGGGAACCGTTCCAGTCATGGTACTTGCTTGCACTGTGCAAATACCCAACACTGCGCTTCTGCGGATCCATCCCTCTGACTGGTCTGCCTCCCTCCTGGTGCCGCAAGCCCTTCCCTAAGTGAACCACCTAAGGCAAAGCAAGCTGAGTCTGCTCCTCCCGCCCCCATACACCTTGCGGATCCACCCCAGATAATACACCAGATCCCATGGAAGCAGCACCACAAGCCTGGCAGTGTGCAAGTAGCCCAGAGGCCATAGCACTCCACAGTGAGTCCTGTCCCTGGGAGAGGGGAAGATAAGGTACATACCAGTCTGACTGTGGCCCCAGCTGTGGGCTGGGGGCAGACATCAGGTCTGACTGCGGCCCCGCCCACCAACGCAAGTTACTCCAGACAGAAAAGAGGAAGAGCCCTGCAGTTCCACGCCACTCCAGGGACTATCCAAAATGACGAAAGGGAAGAATTCTCCTCAAAAGAAATTCCAGGAAGTAGTGACAGCTAATGAACCGATCAAAAACGATTTAAGAAATGTAACAGAAAATGAATTTAAAACAATAGTCATAAAATTAATCGCTGGGCTTGAAAAAAGTATAGAGGACAGCAGAGAATCTATTACTTCAGAGATCAAGGGGCTAAGAAACAGTCAGGAGGAGCTAAAAAATGTTATAAATGAGGTGCAAAATAAAATGGAGGCGACCAAAGTTCAGATTGAATAGGCAGAGGACAGAATAGGTGAATTAGAAGATAAAATTATGGAAAAAGAGAAAGCTGAAAAAAAGAGAGATAAAAAAAAATCCAGGAGTATGAGGGGAGAATTAGAGAACTAAGTGACACAATTAAACATAGTAACATATGCATAATTGGGATTCCAGAGGTGGAAGAAAGAGGGAAAGGTGCTGAAGGTGTACTTGAAGAAATCATAGCTGAGAACTTCCCTGACCTGGGGAAGGAAAAAGGCATTGAAATCCAAGAGGCACAGAGAACTCCCTTCAGATGTAACTGTAATCGATCTTCTGCACTACATATCATAGTCAAACTGGCAAAATACAAGGATAAAGAGAAAATTCTGAAAGCAGCTAGGGATAAACATGCTCTAACATATAAAGGGAGAACTATAAGACTAGTGACGGATTTATCTACTGAAACTTGGCAGGCCAGAAAGGAATGGCAGGAAATCTTCAATGTGATGAGCAGAAAAAATATGCAGCTGAGAATCCTTTATCCAGCAAGTCTGTCATTTAGAATAAGAGAAAAAAAAGGTTTTCCCAAACAAACAAAAACTGAAGGAATTCGTCACCACTAAACCAGCCCTACAAGAGCTCCTAAGAGGGATCCTGTGAGACAAGGTACCAGAGATCACTACAAGCACGAAACCTACAGACATCACAATGACTCTCAACCCGTATCTTTCTATAATAACACTGAATGTAAATGGACTAAATGCTCCAACCAAAAGACATAGGGTATCAGAATGAATAAAAAAACAAGACCCATCTATTTGCTGTCTACAAGAGACTCATTTTAGACCTGAGGACACCTTCAGATTCAAAGTGAGGGGATGCAGAACTATCTGTCATGCTACTGGAAGTCAAAAGAAAGCTGGAGTAGCCATACTTATATCAGACAAACTAGACCTTAAATTAAAGACTGTAACAAGAGATGAAGAAGGGCATTGTGTAATAATCACAGAGTCTATCACAGGAAGAGCTAACAATTATAAATGTCTATGTGCCGAATGCAGGAGCCCCCAAATATATAAAACAATTAGTCACAAACATAAGCAACCTTATTGATAAGAATGTGGTAATTGCAGGGGACTTTAATACCCCACTTACAATGGATAGATCATCTAGACACAGGATCAATAAAGAAACAAGGGCCCTGAATGATAAATTGGATCAGATGGACTTGGCAGATATATTTAGAACTCTGCATCCCAAAGCAACAGAATATACTTTCTTCTCGAGTGCACATGGAACATTCTCCAAGACAGATCACATACTGGGTCACAAAACAGCCCTTCATAAGTTTACAAGAATTGAAATCACACCATGCATACTTCCAGACCACAATGCTGTGAAGCTTGAAATCAACCCCAGGAAAAAGTCTGGAGAACCTCAAAAAGCATGGAGATTAAAGAACACCCTACTAAAGAATGAATGGGTCAACGAGGCACTTAGAGAAGAAATTAAAAAATATATGGAAAAAAATTAAAATGAAAATACAACCAGCTAAATGCTTTGGGATGCAGTGAAGGTAGTCCTGAGAGGAAAATACATCCCAATCCAGGGCTATTTCAAGAAACAAGAAAAATCCCAAATACAAAATCTAATAGCACACCTAAAGGAAATAGAAGCAGGACAGCAAAGACAGCCTAAACCCAGCAGAAGAAGAGAAATAATAAAGATCAGGGCAGAAATAAACAATATAGAATCTAAAAACTGTAGAGCAGATCAATGAAACCAAGAGTTGGTTTTTTGAAAAAATAAAGAAAAGTGATAAACCTCTAACCAGGCTTCTCAAAAAGAAAAGGGAGATGACCCAAATAGATAAAATCATGAATGAAAATGGAATTATTACAACCAATCCCTCAGAGATACAAGCAATTATCAGGGAATACTATGAAAAATTATATGCCAACAAACTGGACAACATGGAAGAAATGGACAATTCCTAAACACCCACACACTCCCAAAACTCAAACAGGAAGAAATAGAAAGCTTGAACAGACCCATAGCAAGCGGAGAAATTGAATCAGTTATCAAAAATCTCCGAACAAATAAGAGTCCAGGACCAGATGGCTTCCCAGGGGAATCCTACCAGACGTTTAAAGCAGAGATAATACCTATTCTTCTCAAGCTATTCCAAAAAATAGAAAGGGAAGGAAAACTTCCAGACTCATTCTATATAGCCAGAATTCCTTTGATACCTAAACCAGACAGAGACCCAGTAAAACAGAGAACTACAGGCCAACACCCCTGATGAATATGGATGCAAAAATTCTCAATAAGATACTAGCAAATCGAATTCAACAGCATATAAAAAATTATTCACCATGATCAAGTGGGATTCATTCCTGGGCTACAGGACAGGTTCAACATTTGCAAATCAATGTGATACATCACATTAATAAAAGAAAAGATAAGAACTATATGATCCTGTCAATCGATGCAGAAAAAGCATTTGACAAAATTCAGCATCCTTTCTTAATAAAAACCCTCGAGGAAGTCGGGATAGAAGGAACATACTTAAACATCATAAAAGCAATTTATGAAAAGCCCACAGCTAATATCATCCTCAGTGGGGAAAAACTGAAAGCTTTCTCCCTGGGATCAGGAACACGACAGGGATGTCCACTCTCACCGCTGTTGTTTAACATAGTGTTGGAAGTTCTAGCATCAGCAATCAGACAACAAAAGGAAATCAAAGGCATCCAAATTGGCAAAGATGAAGTTAAGCTTTCGCCTTTTGCAGATGACATATTATACATTAAATCCGATAGACTCCACCAGAAGTTTGCTAGAACTGATACATGAATTCAGCAAAGTCGCAGGATACAAAAGTAATGTACAGAAATCAGTTGCATTCTTATACACTAACAATGAAGCAACAGAAAGACAAACGAAGAAACTGATCCCATTCACAATTGCACCAAGAAGCATAAAATACCTAGGAATAAATCTAACCAAAGATGTAAAAGATCTGTATGCTGAAAACTATAGAAAGCTTATGAAGGAAATTGAAGAAGATATAAAGAAATGGAAAAACATTCCGTGCTCATGGATTGGAAGAATAAATATTGTTAAAATGTCAATACTACCCATAGCTATCTACACATTCAATGCAATCCCAATCAAAATTGCACCAGCATTCTTCTCAAAGCTAGAACAAGCAATCCTAAAATTTGTATGGAACCACAAAAGGCCCCAAATAGCGAAGTAATTTTGAAGAAGACCAAAGCAGGAGGCATCACAATCCCAGACTTTAGCCTCTACTACAAAGCTGTCATCATCCAAACAGCATGGTATTAGCACAAAAACAGACACTTAGACCAATGGAATAGAATAGAAACCCCAGAACTAGACCCACAAATGTATGGCCAACTAATCTTTGACAAAGCAGGAAAAATATCCAATGGAAAAAAGACAGTCTCTTTAACAAATGGTGCTGGGAGAACTGGACAGCAACATGCAAAAGGATGAAACTAGACCACTCTCTTACACCATTCACAAAAACAAACTCAAAATGGATAAAGGACCTGAATGTGGGACAGGAAACCATCAAAACACTAGAGGAGAAAACAGGAAAAAACCTCTCTGACCTCAGCTGCAGAAATTTCTTACTTGACACATCCCCAAGGGCAAGGGGATTAAAAGCAAACATGAACTATTGGGACCTCATGAAGATAAAAACCTTCTGCAGAGCCAAGGAAACAATCAACAAAACTAAAAGGCAACCAACGGAATGGGAAAAGATATTTGCAAATGACATATCAGACAAAGGGCTAGTATCCAAAATCTATAAAGAGCTCACCAAACTCCACACACAAAAAACAAATAATCCAGTGAAGAAATGGGCAGAAAACATAGACACTTCTCTAAAGAAGACATCCAGATGGCCAACAGGCACATGAAAAGATGCTCAATGTCGCTCCTCAACAGGGAATTACAAATCAAAACCACACTGAGAGATCACCTCACGCCAGTCAGAGTGGCCAAAATGAACAAATCAGGAGACTATAGATGCTGGAGAGGATGTGGAGAAATGGGAACCCTCTTGCACTGTTGGTGGGAATGCAAACTGGTGCAGCTGCTCTGGAAAACAGTGTGGAGGTTCCTCAAAAAATTAAAAATAGATCTACCCTATGACCCAGCAATAGCACTGCTAGGAATTTACCCACGGGATACAGAAGTGCTGATGCATAGGGGCACTTGTACCCCAGTGTTTATAGCAGCACTCTCAACAATAGCCAAATTATGGAAAGAGCCTAAATGTCCATCAACTGATGAATGGATAAAGAAATTGTGGTTTATATACACAATGGAATACTACGTGGCAATGAGAAAGAATGAAATATGGCCTTTTGTAGCAACGTGGATGGAACTGGAGAGTGTGATGCTAAGTGAAATAAGCCATACAGAGAAAGACAGATACCATATGGTTTCACTCTTATGTGGATCCTGAGAAACTTAACAGAAACCCATGGGAGAGGGGAAGGAAAAAAAAAAAAGAGGTTAGAGTGGGAGAGAGCCAAAGCATAAGAGACTCTTAAAAACTGAGAACAAACTGAGGGTTGATGGGGGGTGGGAGGGAGGGGAGGGTGGGTGATGGGTATTGAGGAGGGCACCTTTTGGGATGAGCACTGGGTGTTGTATGGAAACCAATTTGACAATAAATTTCATAATAAATAAATAAATAAATAAATAAATAAATAAATAAATAAAATGGAGCAGGAAAACTGCATCATAATGATGTTTAAAAAAAGAAACAGGAAATAAGAATTTAATGAAGAAATAAACTAAAGTAAAATATTGTGAATAATTAAAGCAGAAAAATGCTCTTCAGAGAAGGACAATATTAAGTCCCCAAAAGATCAAAAGCCAGGATTTCTATGAAGGAGAGTTTAGTGAAGTAACAGATATATCTATTACACTATACATAAGATAAGCTTGATTCTCACAAGCTAATATGAAACAATAATCTGCAGATATCATGCCTATATGTAAAGCTTGTAGGATCAATTAACTATGACCTAGTAAGACTCATTAGACATGTTTCCTTAGATAAGATAGAGCTTCTCACCAGTTTGAGCATTTTCAATCATACCATCTTTTATTGAACATATATTTATAATAATAAGAAATCAAAATTTACATAATACAACTGATAAGCAAAAAATATAGCAGTAATTACTGCAAATGGACAGTGTTTATCATCTCTCTATTCATTTTCAGAAGGGAAAAAAAGGTTCCATGTAAGGCATTTTGCTATGTACAAGTTTAAGCTTAGTCTCATTGTTCCAATTTTAAAATGGCAGTTATAGAAGAAAAAATGATATACCCCATTTCCTCCTGGATTTTACACAAAATCAACAAGGAGAAACAATGACTAAAAAACATCATCTTTGGGGCACCTGGGTGGCTCAGTGGGTTAAGCGCCTGACTTCAGTCAGGTCATGATCTCATGGCTCCTAAGTCGAGCTCCATGTTGGGCTCTGTGCTAACAGCTCAGAGGCTGGAGCCTGCTTTGGATTCTGTGTCTCTCCCTCTCTCTGCAGCGCCCACCCTCCAAGCTGTCTCTCTCTTTGAAAACTCAACATTAAAAAAACAAACAAACAAAAAAACATCATCTTTAACAAAAGTCTGACATATCCATACAACCAAATCTAATAAATAAGGAAAGACTGATTTAGTGAAGACAGCTAAGGATATTCATGATTATAGGTCTCCTAATAAAGTCAGGATTTCATCATGAACAGTACATCCTGTGGGCCAAACCAACTCCTTATTTTTAACAATGGAACCCAAGGCCAGGGCTGTGCAGCAATGACCTCCATAGACCGCAATCAGCAAATCTGGAAAGGCCGGCAGAATGGAAGCACCCGCAGAAGTCATTTTTACAGAAAGCAAACTCTCTGTGTATTCATGTAGAAAGAAAACACTGCATTTTTACTAACCCTGCCATTTTTAGTTTGCTGGGGAGACAAAAGAAGTGAAAAACACAAACTCTCAATAACTAGATCATTAAGTGAAATCTGCTACCATGGGACCTCCCTGAAATACCTGGTGCAGGGAAATCCACTACTTCCAAAGATGAGTAGTGTTATAAAATGGAACTGGAAGTAGATCTATTCAAAGACGTTACTTTGTATAAGAGAAAAGAAGAATTAGGGAAGGGGAAAAGGAGAAAAAATGCAAAGGAGTAAGAATGTAAAATGTATACACACACACACACACACACACACACACACACACACTGCCAAAGAGAAATTGAAAATTATAACCAAATTCCAAATTTATATAAATATCTATATTGACATATATGTAAAAGAGGGAGGACATCGGTATCACTCTCAGAACAGACTACACCTATCCTATCAGAGGGTTTCTACGAGGCCCTCATTCAGGGCACTTGGCGCAGGGCAACAAGGTGTGGTGGCTGTTGGCCAGCTTCTGTACCATAGTCCTGTCTCTATCCACCTCTCCCGCTAGGCCCCTTATGATCTTAGAAGGGGATCTCATTTCTTTCCTGGGGTCAGAATGGCACCAACCTTCCTACTCTATGGCTTATTGGAAACTTCTGTACCCTAGTCTTCCAGACTCAGTGCTCTCAAATTTATTGTTTGTACTTACAAAAACTGTTCTTTGAAGATTAAAATGCATGTTGGAGATATCCACTGTGAAAGCCCTATTTTCAGATTCCAAACCGCACATCTACCTTCCCTATCAGCTCTAACTGGAGAACACTGAGGCAACTAAGAACAAGCCTAAGTTACTAGGAATATAAGTACTTAAGCTTAATGTATTCAACAATAGTATTTCTGATAGAGTAATATAATGATTCAAGTTTTATCTTCAGTAGAAATATGAATATATACCATAATAAATTCACTTCTTATACCATAATACAAACACACTGAGAAATGACTGTGAAGAAATGTACCACTTCTAATGTATGTATCAATGCAGAAATACTTGCTGCATTTTTACTATGTTCCAGGTATTGTACTGGGCACTAGAAACAAAAGGATGAATAAGACACACTTACCTTCTTCCATTTCTTCCTTCAGTGTTGTGGAGTTTAGGGTTATCCTCAACTAGCCTCATCCTTAGTAATTTATCTTTCCTCAGCCTTTTTACTCTGGCAAGAGGTATCGCATCACCAGTAACGTTTCAGAAAACACGTTTATTTCACAAATTCTATCTTTTTAAATTCGGTAAACAAGACTTTGAAAATACTAGCCTGTAATTTACACTGAGATATGAAGAAACTGAAATCTAGGTTTACGTCACATCCCATAAATGTCAATTGTTTCCTCACTCACCCTTTAGGGGATTGTTCCACATTCTGTTAGTATGGTCACCTGCTGATCCTAACCAGTCTCTTAACACTAAATCATTGTGATTTATTTCTTATGGTACATCCACTATTCACTGAAATCCTCAAAGAATGCAAAGTCAGAAACATTTTGCTTGTCACTGTCCCCACTGTCTTGGGGAAAAACACACTTGACTGGTGATTAATTCACATCAAACTTCTTTTGATTTACGTTCTTTGGGCCATTTCTTCAAGTAAGTTCCTTTATTTTTCAACTCATGCAGAACTGGACGTGACTCTCTATAGTTCTTAAGGTTTCTGCTGTTGTAAAGAGGAGTTGCGACTTTTCCTGAGAGGAGGAGAAACAATGTAACATAGTTTGTCACAACATTCCCAGGTAGTAAATGTTATCATTACCTTGTTTAAAGGGAAAAGACATGAATGGGCAAAAAGCTTCCTTGCACTCCGATCACATTCGTACAATGAATTAGCAGTGGATTCAAGATTTCAACCTAGGGATCTGGCTTCAGGTGCCCGAGGCCAGGTATTCTGTCTTACTGAACTCAAGTCTCCCTGTATTCTCTAGTGATATTTCAATCTCCTGGGGCCTCTTAATCTTTTAAGGCCTCCTGCAGAATGGGAAAAAAACAAAAACAAAACCAAAAAAACGTGATCGGAGGAAAAAGAAAACGAGGTCTGGAGGCATGGAGAAACCACTATAACAGCCTAGGTCAGGATAAAGCAAGTCTACCAACAAGTGGGAAGAAAAGATTTAGCTTTAGGAGGGAAAAAAATTTTCCTACTAACTGGGACAGGAATGATAGAGTATCTGCGTCACCTAATCTGATGAAGAAGTTTATAAAATCACTAAATAAAGAGGAGACAAGGGATACGTTTCATCCCATCTTATCAACAAAATTCCTGTGTCTCTACTTTCTTCATCTTGATGTAAGATTCACAGGCCACACAGATACTCCTGATATTGAGGATTTCACACTTGACTATTTTAAACAAATATATCCAATGCATCTTCTATGTAATTGAGAAAATGGAATTAACTTTAGATTCCTGCAGGCTGGAATTATAGGCTGTAATTCAACACTTTCTGAAGTCCCCATTCCCCCTTAACACAGTGCCTAGTATTTAATATGTGATAGATAAGTATCTAATTTGATGTACACATCATTGTGGAACCGGTTCAGGATTTAGCTATACTACAAATACAAGAAATTTAAAAAGTATGGTTTTGCACTGTGGAAGCTTGAACATATCTCATTCACGCACAAGACTGAAGCATTTCATTATTTGTTTCTGTTGCAGTTGATGTTATGAAGCCCTCATGTGGGTGATGGCATATTAAACACACGTTCTGATGTTATGTTGAGAAGTGTGTATCTAAAGAGTTGTCATATTATATATATCAAGATAGTTCCATGTTACTCACAGTTTTTTCATTCCAGTGCCGACATAGTTAGACTAGAGAGAAATATGATCATAGGAAAAAAAAGATGGAAACTGGATGCTTGAAGAATAACACTTGATGAGTTAAGTAAAATCAGTGCTATCATTTTTTATATATACAAATGGTATTTTGAAGTAATTAACTCACAATTTATTGACACTAGTGATGCAGAGGATTGGAATATGAAAGGCTTTTGGGCTGTGTAAGCAAGTGGTCCAGATATACAGACTAAGGAAAGATTCAAGGAAAAAAAAACACAAGTGAGGAAACAGTTTAGAATGTTTCCTTCCTCTAGACATTTCAGTCAGTCTTCTAATAAAAGCCAGACATAGGCAGTATTAGAAACCAAAAGCTACTCCCTGTTAACAAATCTTTGGACATCCTGTGATCTCAGTGGTTTTTCCAAACTTATTTTTCCTCTATAATCAGGGGAGACTCCTGCCTTTTGTACTAATTTACACTACCCAAAGCATTTGAGTATAGGACTGTGTTCATATACTCATAAATCTATTCCATACATTTGATAAAATAACTATTTGCCACATGTTTATCTTAGCCCAATACACTGCGTTTAACAGCGGAGTCTTTATTACATTCCAGATATCAGGCTAAATGTTTTACATGTATTATTATATTTAAGTCTAACAATCACCCTCTCTATCAGTTACAATTATAATCTTAATATTTTAATTGCAAAAAAACAGAGGTTTGGAGATTTTTAATTCAACCCAAAAGCCCCACCCCTAGCATCTAGTCTAAGCTGATATGATCATCTCTTGCCTCATCAATTATTCTCTATCCCCTTCTCTTGATTTACTCTCCTCTATCATTTAACACTTAACATCCTATTTTATATATTCTCATGATTTATTTATTGTCTCTCTTCCCTTTCATCCTACCAAAGTCCAATTCATGCCTTCTACATAGAAGGATGGGATGTGATTGTAGAAAAGGATATTTAAAAATATTTTTTTCTCCTGACAGAAAGATGATGACTTTAAATCCTGCAGTTAGAAGCTTCCAGTTCTGAGGTCATAGTGGATTGAGGTTGTTCCATAACTTGAGAATTTTATGTTGGGATTCATCCAATTAGTCATTTAACCAATTTATAACATTAACATAACTACATCAAATCAATGTGTTACAGGTATGAAAAAACAATTTTAAAACATGACAACATTCCTGCCTTTAAGGAGTTTACAGGCTATAATAAAGTAGATGTCACTGAATACTCATTTAAAATGCATCTATTCAGTCACTCATTCTGCAAATGTTCATTGGGTGTCTACTGTTCACCAGGTCCAGTTCTATTGCTAGACACATTGATCTGAATGAGATGTACATCTCTGAATGCAATGAACGTATATTTCAGCAGAGATACACAGACAAACAGTAACAATTAATTCTAGAGAATAACAAAGCAGAGAAAGAGAATAAGCAATGCCATCTTGTTATGAATGCCATTTTCGATAGGATGGCCAAGAAAAGCCTCACTGATCAAGTACTATCTGAGCACACACCTGAAGAATGAGAGTACATCATACAAATAGAGAGTGAAATAGCTTTTCATCATGAGGAAATAGAGTTATAAACCAAAAAAGACTCGTCATATTGGAGAGAACAATACATAATAATGTACTATTCAAAACCAAGATAGTTAGGAGTGCCTAGGTGGCTCAGTTGGTTAAGAGTCTGACTCTTGGTTTTGGCTCAGGTCATGATCTCACGGTTTCGTAAGTTCGAGCCCCGCATTGGGCTCCGCACTGGCAGCACGGAGCTTGCTTGAGATTCTCTCCCCCCTCTCTTTGTCCCTGCCACACTCATTAAGTTTCTGTCTCTCTCAAAATAAATAAATAAACTTTAAAAAGATCAAAACCCAGGTAGCTAATAAAATTGTTGTAGTATTAAAAAGTCATCTGTTCTATTATCTAGTGCTATTTTGAATGGAATGAATGCAAAATAAATGAAAATATATTGTTTCCTAAGTTGTAAATTCACTGATCTCTGAAGTAACTCCAAGAAAGGAGATTAAAATGGAAGAATTTATATTCAAACATGCATTACTGTCATGCATTGTATCATGATGTCCTAGCACTTTTTCCAGAAAACAATTTTACCCTCAACATGGTATTGTGCATCACAGCAATCCTATCCAGAAATTCTGTCTTTAGTTAGAATTTCTCTCTAGTCTAACTATGTAAAGATTAAAAATATATATAAAGATGAAAACATAATCTATACCATACACCAAAAACAAACAAAAGCTTACATTGCCACATACTGTGAACATTTTCTAAGATTATCTGATATTTCTTCTATTACAATTTTATGATTCATCCATAGGTAGAAAACATCTGATAAAAATTATCAACAGCAAGAATTGGAAAAGCAATGCCTGACCCAGTGCTCAACCCCCAGCAGGACTCACTCATGGTAAATGGAGGTAATATTTACACGTTCAGAGATTTACTGACAATTGCAAATCATGATTAATTCTTGTAATTCTTTTCTCCATAGTGAATATTTTTTCTTAATGACCCTCAACCTCTGTAATATATTTGTGTATTAATACACTATCACAGTACACAGCACATTTCTAATTTGTAGATTTTTCACACTAATCCTGTAATGAAGACCTTGTTGATACTCTAAGGACCTGGTTTTAAAAATATGAATGATATCAGAAGTGCAGAGCCAAGTTGAAATCTGGCTGGCGAGGAAAGGAAGTATTTCTAGGAAGGAAAAGGAGGAATAATACATAGTAGTGTATGAAAAGAAATTTGAAGGTATATTATTAATTTGGGTTTCCATGCAAAAAATGATGGAATGACACTGATTTGTTATCATTATCTTCTTTCAAAAAATAAACCATATCATGAGCTGATTTCATATATATAGATAAGGAACTTATTCTCAAAGGTAAGAAAGACACCAGATCAGCTCTTCTCTGCTAATATTCCATGGTCAAGTCTCTAAGATACAATTTTTTTTATTCTATAATTTTTCTGGCACCTGGAAATTAGGCACTACTCGGGACAAGCTCACTTAGTTACACCATATAGCTACTGATATCAAAGTCATAATACTGAGCTTTTATTATCCCTTTAGCTCTGATGCCTTCAATATTCCTACCTATAAAATGCCTCTTGACAAACCTAAAAATATGGGAATGTGCTCTGTTAACCATAAAGATAGTGGGGGAAAGTTATACTTCTGTTTCAATCTAAAAGAGAAAAACAAAATAATTCAATTTAGAGCATAAGCCTCATTCCTAATGATCTATATGTACTTCTCTACCAGAAAGGGTAGAAAATGGTCACTTACTAACATAAATTTTTAAAAGTCATAAAACTAAACCACCCTTTTAAAACATCTCTCCATGAGCATGATGATTTAATTTTTATTTAAATATTGTAAAATACAGCAGTAAACTCAATGACTTAGCAAACTTAGAGTATTTTTGTACCTTTTCTAATGTTAAACATCCTAAATAAACTGTCCTGTGAATCTAACTCTAGAATACCAATACAATGTTAATCTTTTTTCTTCCATTTCTCCATGTGCTAAGATTAAAGGATTCCATATATATATACATATACGTGTGTATATGTATATATATGCGTATACATATATGTATGTGTGTGTGTATATATATATATATATACACATATACATAAATGTCAAGTCTTCTGACATAGATTTTTTTACTTTATTGTATTTTTTTTTAGCAACTGGAAATTAGGCACTACTCAGGACTCACTCAGTCATACTATAAGACCTTTGATTATTTATTTAGCATTTTATACTTGTATCATAGAAATTACAACATGCATCATCAACTACTTAAAGTGTATCATAAATTCTTGTATCCATTTCAAACATTTCAATGTTAAGTGCTATGCTACAGCATGTAGCTCAGTTCTTGGTGAGCTCAGTAATTCTCTCCTGAGTTAAAAACAGCAGGTGCCCTCTCAAAGAGACCCTAACACAAGAGATAGAAAATAACATTCCATAGGAACAAGGAGCATTTACTGTATATCTTTTTAATTCCTGTGATTCATACAATATCTAACTAGCACAGAACAGTCAGCCTGAAAAATATCTATGGATTTATAGTTTCCTCTTTCAAGATTCAGGAAAATACTATTAAATTCATTTAGCAATGGGACAACATATTACATCATAACTTTACATACTGGTAATGTTTTCTACATTAGGTGGCATAAGAAGTATTTATATATGAATCAATGTAAAGAAAAAAGGAGGTAGAGTTTATAAGAAATTAAATAATATTAGTAATAAATCAGTTGATCATCTACTAATTGTTCTAGATGTTATTTTAAAATGCTATATTTGTAATATGTGTTTAAGCAAAAAGAAAGATAGGTCTTTTAATAACATGTAGAAAGTAACTAATTACCTAGGTGACCCAAACTTCACTTTTAACACTTGTAAAATTAAACAAGGAAGACATGAAGGTTATAGCTTAAAAGTGGATAATTTATGATCAAATTTTCTATGGATATTGAGTAATGGACTCAGTCAAGTCTTTAAAAGTTATTATATCTCATGCACCAATAAAGGCTAATAGAGTTATTGTACTCATTAATGGAAAAAATTATAAGTAAAGCTAAACCCAATGAAAGGTTTGAGGAAATTTCTTCTGTCTTCCAAAGTGACTGAAAATGGTGGAATAGCTTATTTCAAAACATCTCTTCCATAAAGTTCAACCAAAGAAGTTTGAAAAAAAAATAAGGGAAATAAAAACAAGTGTATGAAAGATGCTGGGAGGTTCTAAATCAGTCAGGAATTTGAGGGTCAAGATCCTAGAAATAAGGGAGGCCCATAGAAGAGAATTTAACTCGGTATAGCTTTTACACTTGTGAAATTGACAGACTGAGAGGCTGCAAACAAAAAGAAAGCTTAAAAACTGAGGACATAAGAGGATAATTAGATCATCTTACAGACATGAAAAAATATTTTGATTTCAGAGTCTTCTGAGGAAAGGGCTACTGGTAAGGACCTCAGACTTTGAGCTAATACCTCCAGAATACTAAAACCCAAAGGGTTAAGAGAAACAAAAAATAGATAACCCCCCAAACAAATGCCAGAAAAATTGCTGTCAACCTCTTAATATATGTCAAATGAAAATATTCTTTAAAAATGGCAAAAAAAAAAAACAAAGATAATTTTAGACAAACAAAACTGAGAGAATCCATTACCCATATGCTAAAAGCAAAAGAATTGCTAAAGATTGATTTTCAGGAAGAAGAAAAAGGATCCAACATGGTGAAATATAAGGAATGAAAAGCAAAGAGTAAACATTTAAAGAAATCTAAATGAATATCAAATATACACAGTAACAATAATGATATGTATGATTTAAAATATAATCAAAATACATAGCAATAGTAACTTAGATACTAAGAGGAAGTAAATGAATTTAAAATGTTAGAAAATGCATAGAATAATTTATGATAGATTTTAAGTATTTCATGATGCATGCTCTAATTTCTATGATACGTATAAAATTCTGAAGAAATAAGTAACAAGTAAGTTAATGGAGGAGAAAAAGGAATTTTAAAATAACTTGAAGTGAAAATAGGAGTGCCTGTGTGGCCGGGTCGGTTAAGCATCCTACTTTGTTCAGCTTAGGTCATAAATCACAGTTCATGAGTGTGAGCCCCACATAGAGCACTGTGCTGACAGCATGGAGCCTGCTTGAGATTCATTCTCTCTCTCTCTCTCTCTTTCTTTCTCTCTCTCCCCCCCTCCCTCCATCCCTGGCCCTCCCATATGGATGCTTTCTCTCTCAAAATAAATAAGCATCAAAAAGACAAAGACAGAGAGAGAAGTGAAAATCATACAGTAAAACAAACATAAAACAAAGAGCAAAATAACAGATTTAAACTTAAGTACATTAGTAATTGCATTAAGTATAAATGGCTTAAAAACAAAGTGCTACTTAAATTTATATATAAAATAAACATCAAATATCTTGAAGTCTACTCTTACAAATATTAGGAAAAAGGGCAACAGTCAATAAAAGCTAAAATGAAGAAAATGAAGAGCGGCACAGACAATGCAGAAAAGGAAAAGAACTACCCCCCCCCCAAAAAAAAAATGGGTAAGAGAGAAAATAAGGGACACTGAGAGGTAGAAAAATGGGAGAATTAGACATGGCTATGTGGATGGGAAAAGAGAAATATACACATAAAACTATGATCTGATCCATAACTGGTATAAATTTAACTTCCATTTTAAACAGAAAAGGAAATACTTAAAATAGCCAACCTTCTTATTAGCAGTTTAAAATTTTTTTTAACGTTTATTTATTTTTGAGACAGAGAGAGACAGAGCATGAACAGGGGAGGGGCAGAGAGAGAGGGAGACACAGAATCTGAAACAGGCTCCAGGCTCTGAGCTGTCAGCACAGAGCCTGACGCAGGGCTCAAACTCACGGACTGTGAGATCATCACCTGAGCCTAAGTTGGACGCTTAACCGATGGAGCCACCCAGGCACCCCCCTATTAGCAGTTTTAGATATATTCTTTGCAAACATCTAGAAATAGTGGCTTTAACATTTTCTTTGGCTTGTATTTTAAAGCGAACTGAAACAACTCTCCAAGAGAGATGAAAAAGATACTCCTTTACCCCAAAAACCTCTTTTTAAAATATGATGCATAACATTCTATAATTTCAAGGTTTTATAGTAAAACTCTATAGCATGGCCTGGGACATTTTGATTGATGACTCAAATCATCAGGTAGAGAAGAGCAATCCATCTCTCTGCTTTTGATGGATTTACTCTAAGGGTCTACAGTTTTTAGATTCATCAGTCATTTGGTACATGAAAAAAATGTGATATCCAGGATTACAGTAAAAGGTAGACAATGTCTTTCCATGTACTATATAGTGCTGATTTATTCAAAAGATCTAGAGAGGATCAGCTTAGAATTTCACTTCTTTAACTGGCCTGCTTAGGCTGGGACATAGTGCATTACAAGTGGAAAGGACAGTAAAATCTGAATAATTATTTTAGCTGCCATATCAAAAATGGTCTTATAGTCCAAACAGCTAAAATAATATAATTAATTTTTAGAAAGAAATGGCCATAGTAAGACATTTATTCACATATGAAGCAACATACTTAATGCTTACTTTTTATCAGGTGCTTCGTTATGTGTTGGAAATTGAAAATAAAAATATACCCACTGATTTTCAGATACCTGCAAGAAACAAAATAGTCTAAGTAATATACCAAAGAAATGTGTACACAGCACAGCTGAATTTTTTAAAAAGGAACTGATGATTACATTTAGTTGGATGAAAGGGATCAGCAAACATCATATGGAGAAATCAACTTGAACTGAATTTTGCAAAACTAGCAGATGCTGTCCAGTTGGGGGGGGGGGAGAAAGAATTTAAGCGGGAATGGAATGAGCAAAGGCATGGAAGGGATACGGAAAATAAAAGATGTGGGGCATCTGGCTGGCTCAGCTGAAAGAAGATGCAACTCTTGATCTCAGGGTTGTGAGTTCTAGCCCCACACTGGGTGTAGAGACGACAAAAATAGAAACTTAAAAAAAATGAAAATGAAAGATGTCAGAGAGGGGCAAGACACACGGGATCCTGATGCATTGCAATAGGTAGTTTGGATGTGCCCTCATAGATGGTGAGAAATTTTTGAATTACTAACATGAGCGTGGCATGATTACATTTGTGTTTTATCTAAATGACTATGGTAAGAAGATCAGGGGCGAATTTTAAGAGTGTGAGATTGCAGGGAAGGGCACAATAAAAATCCAATGAAAATAATCCAAAAGAATGTATTTGGGGGATAAAGCATTTTAGGGATGAGAGAAGAATAGAGATGGAAAATACACGTATTAGAGACCATACAAAGAAATCACGCACATCATCAGGATGTGATTTTTAAAAAACATTACCAAATAATACACCATATATGTAGTATATTTTTTCCAAATCACTAATTTCTGGGTTTGCATAACTTTAAGTAGAATGCCAGTCACTTTCAAAACTAAGTTGCTCTTCCCGGGAATATTGCAACCGCTAGAGATAGATGGGTTAGGAAGCAAATTTATGCTTTAAATCTATCTGTTGTCAGGTGAATAGTTTACATCATGAGGTATTAATTGTACTAGTAAGAAAAAAAAAAGATCGAAGGTAAGATAAATAGTATCACTTGCCTTATGTGACAGATGATCCTAGAATTATGTATTGAGTGTGTGCACGTGTGCAGGTCTGGGTATTACACTTTAATTAGTATGATCATTGAATCAGCAAATGTGGAAAATACATCGTACTGGAAAGCTATTTTCACACCATAGCAAACATTTACTATTAAGCCAAATAGATGATTAACAGAAAACAATATGACAAAACAAGTCTTAAATCTGCAAAATATTGAAAACCCTGCTAAATCACAAACACACCCAACAGTATCTTGCATTAAACTCTCATAGTCAATGGCAATAAGGAGGGTGTTTGACAACGGGTTTTATGCCTGTTGTACTAGTGTAGTTCTTAATAGCATCCTTTTTCAGTCTTTAAAGTGACCACTTTAGATAATAAATTATCTATTTCACCCCAATTTTAGGCCTTTCTTGAATTTCATCAACACCTTATATTTATGCCCTGGGTCTCTCTTGCCTCTGCTTTATATATTATGTTAAAACTAGCAATTCCTTGAGACATACTTTGTGACAGCAGAAGTGTTTGTGTGAAGAGAAGGATGCAGGCAGTTGTTTACAAGTGGGAAAGTATATCATTTCAGTTTTATTTCTTCCTATGTACCTTCTTCATCTTAAAGGAAAAGAAAACCTATTGTAGTGATCAAACTCCAGAAGGGAGCATCATAAAAGAACAGGTATTGCAGAACAACAATTTTATCAAATTAACACTGGCTAACTATTTCATACACTTCATAAAAATTACTCAAATTCACTTTTACAGTAGACAGATTTTAGCTATGTAACTGAAGGAAACTCACAGCATTTTAGCTTACACGGGTTTGACTAACACGAGGGCACTTTAAATGCTAAAGGTTTATGTAGGAAATGTTAATTGGCAAAGATTTGAATACATGAAACAATCTCTTGCTTTATAATAAATGAAATAAGTGTCTTAAGAAATAGCACTGTGAATATCCTCTTCATTATTCCTCATGGAATTCTACGCATATTACTAGTGAAGGAAAGTTCCAGAGTGGAGTTCCCAAGCGTCCTTCAAAATAAATTGTACCACTTACCCAACCTTTTCCACCATATTATTTAAAACACATATGTGCGGGGCGCCTGGGTGGCGCAGTCGGTTAAGCGTCCGACTCCAGCCAGGTCACGATCTCGCGGTCCGTGAGTTTGAGCCCCGCGTCAGGCTCTGGGCTGATGGCTCGGAGCCTGGAGCCTGTTTCCGATTCTGTGTCTCCCTCTCTCTCGGACCCTCCCCCGTTCATGCTCTGTCTCTCTCTGTCCCAAAAATAAATAAAAAATGTTGAAAAAAAAAATTAAAAAAAAAAATAAAATAAATAAAAAAATAAAACACATATGTGCTACTGTGGTTGAAGCATATGTAAATATGTGGGTTTTTCCATATCCTGAAAGGTTTGTTAATTTCATTTGGGTACTAGGTCAATATGCAGTGATTTTCTTATATAAAACTTCATCAACTGTGATACAAATATAAAATGATACAATGGAAATTAAATTTAATGAGACAACCACAGCCAAGAGACCTGGAAATTATGTAACTTGCAGACACCACTACAAGGTGTCATGTATATATCAAGAGAAATGTGAGAACAAACCCCGTGTACTGAGTGCTTTGCCAAAAGGCTAAGGAAGGGCTCCACACTTCTCTAAAGTAATTGCACACCACCACCAACTTTGCCTAGCTCATATGTTTCTCAAAATTAAATATTTCATGTCTGTAAGATGTAACTCATTCTTACAGTCTGGTCTCACACACTTGAGCATTGCAAAGCATTTCTGAGTCATTTTCAGGAACTTCAGAATATTTCTCTCAGGTGAGAAGCAGATATTGAAACCTTATTTCATACCTGGAGATTGAAGGATAAAATTTTTAAATGAATTATCTGTTTAAAGTTACATGGCAATTACACAGTATGATAATGACTATTGAGCCTTTTTCTCATAGGCAACAAAATATGTACTTTTAACATATGTCATTTGACAACACAGTGATTTGACAACTCTGTTTCACTATGCTCACCTGAAGTGTAGCTGCTACCATTTGTCACTATACCACACTATTTACAATACCGTTGATTATATTCCCTGTGCTGTATTTTCTATCCTTGTCAATATTTGCAGATGACCTAATACTATCCATAGAAAACCCTAAAGACTCCACCAAAAAAAAAAAAAATCAGAAGTAATAAATGAATTCAGTAACGCTGTAGGATTCAAAAGTAATATACAGAAACCTTCTGCATTTCTATATGCTAAAAATGAAGTAGCAGAAAGAGACATTAAGAAAACAATTCCACTTACAATTGTGCCAACAAGAATGAAATACTTAGGAATGAACTTAGTCAAGGAGGTAAACTCAAAAACCATAAAGCAATGATCAAAAACAGATGGAACAAAAATATACCCCATGTTCATGAATTGGAAGAATATTTTATTAAAATATCCAACTACCCAAAGAAATCTATAAATTCAACAAAACCCCTATCAAAATACTATTTATTAGCTTTTATGCTTTACATAAAGGAAATCAATTGTACCCATAGAATAAAGTAAATAATTCAAAGCATTTTTAGCGTCTTGCCTTATTAAATTCTAAATTAATAAATTCATCATTGTATGTAAACTTGGAAATGTTATGTACTTTTTAAGGTCTAAAGAGTTGTAATAAAATTATCGAAGGTCATAAAACTGTTAATCCACAAGATTTTCAAAGTTCTAATTGTTCAGTTACTAACGGAAGAAAAATATTGGTAGGGAGAAATACTGTTTAGAAAGTTTACAATGAAAATATAAAGACTGAAAAGAGACTGAAAAAAGCATTTTTCAAAATTAGGATTTTCACATATATGAAGCCAGATAAGCATATTCTTTTGACATTAAAAGCTAAAATAATACTATTAATTATACATTAAGAAGCCATCTAGGGGCTGAGCCTGGGTGGCTCAGTCTGTTAAGCTTCCAACTTCAGTCCAGGTCACGGTTGTGTGTTTGAGACCTGCATCGGGCTCTATTCTGAAAGCTCAGACACTAGAGCCTGCTTCAGATAGGCTGTGTCTCCCTCTCTCTGCCCCTCTCCTGCGCACTCTCTCACTCTGTCTCCGTCTCTCTCTTAAAAGAATAAACGCTAAAAAATTTTTTTTTACAGGGCACCTAGGTGGTTCAAGTAGGTTGAGTGTCTGACTTCGGCTCAGGTCATCATCTCACAGTTCATGAGTTTGAGCCCCGTGTCAGGCTCCGCGATGACAGCTCAGAGCCTGCAGCCAGCTTCAGATTGTATGTCTCCCTCTCTCTCTGCCATCCCCCCTCCCGCTTGCTCACTCGCTCTCTCACCAAAAAAAAAAAAAAAAAAAAAGAATAAACATTAAATATTTAAAAAAAATGTTTTAAAGAAGTCATCTAAAAGCCTTTATTATTTTTAAAGAAGAACAGTGGAAATAAATATGTATGCATATATTACAGTACACATGAGGCTCCATATATTAAAACCACCAGTAGTAAAATAGAGAAGTAGATAAATGAGATAGAGATAGATATCTACAGATCTACGTATAGACATCTATCTCATTATTGGTGGTTCTAATACATGGAAAATTTAGTTTACAAAATTAAAAATACAGTGTAGAGATGCGATTTAGGGAAAATTAAGAGAGGACTTGTTTCTCAAACCTGCCTTCCTAAGAGAGCTCCTCTTGCCTGTAGTTGGGAGGAAAATCAAGGAAAGGGATTTAATGCTGGAAATAATTTACTTGGAAACCTAATGAAAAGACTGAGGGACAGGAGGTCTTAGAAGTCTCAGACACCCTGTCTTCAGCTGTTTGGAGCTCCAGAGCAGTGAAGCTGGCCAGGTATCCTCTGGGCTGTGCCCCTGCCCCATGCTGCCAGAGAAAACACAGCTTCCATTTTCCTTCTTGAGAAATGCTTGACAGAAAGAAATCTAAAGTGGAACCTGATGTCAGTATATCAGGAAAATGCAACTTTGACTTTTCCAACCCTGTGACACAGAGAGGAGCATATAAGTTGTTAGGGTACGATGCAAGATGCCAACAGTTATCAAGCACTCTGCTCTTTAATGCAATGGAGGAGTGGACATCATTGCTTCTCAGAATGGCAGAATTCTCCATTTCCAGTTTATAATAGAAAGCCATTATTGCTTAAGTAACTTAAACTTCCGATTCTCACATTGGGCCAAGACAAAGGAAAAAGAAAATTTCTAACAGAGGTGGCAAAAGTCAGTTCTTGGTTTATTAAAAGCATGCTGCTTTATAATAACTAAGACCATTTTTTTCTGGTATCATAACCAGACATCACATCCTACGGGACAAGAATCAAGATTCCATTGTTGCTGCTGGAAGCACTCTCTTTTGGACTTAGAAGTCCCAAATAAATGGGGCATTGATCGGTTTCTCTGTGGGAGTTACTACTCTAGCCTCGTACCAACCTCCCTGGGCTCTTTCTCCTCGACAGAGTTCTGTCTCACTCTTTAGTGTTAGTGTACCTACCTGCTTTTCTATTTGTCTTCTCAGAAACCTAAAGTCTGTCACGGAGCTATTGTGCTCCTGAGATTGGAGAAATCCTCACAGTTTCCTCCAATTTCCCAAAACCCATGCAGTTTGCCAGTTACTTGGAACATTACTAAGTGCTTTTAGAAGACTGGACTATTATCCTCAAAGAGGTGAGGTTAATTGCTGATCGAGAGTTCTGACAGGGTACAAGAATTGGAACGTGCAGGCTGCCTTGAGCTACGGGGCTAAGGCAAAGGAGAAATAAAGTCTACTTCCCAAGGAAAGATGGGCTCAGGGAGAAAGGGTCTGTGCAAAGGACTGCAGATATGGATATATGAGAGAACAGATGGAGTTGGGAGGTGGAGCATTGGAGAATACCTGATCTAGTAAGAGGCAGAGAGCAGATTTTGTCAAATGTCACCTAGTAGACTCAAGGGAGAGACAAACTAGTAGGATACATGTGGTTAGGGGCGTTTATAGGATATTAACAATTGTCAGCATTTCCCATGCTTGGAAAAAAAGAGAGAATTCTGTAGAGTGGAAACATATTTGCAAGTATGCCAATCTGCTGGTGGGTGATTTATCTCTAATGCTTGCCTGTAACTTAGGTCATTGCTTCTATCATAACTTGTAGCCTGACTGGACAACCATTTCCAAGTCATCACTCTTCTCTGGCTAATTCTGCAATAGCTCAAATTCCAGTTATAGCATATGACTAGAAACACATTTTAACAAAATAAAAAATGAATATTTTTCTGATTTATTTTAGTGTTTGCTCCAATAATCTTCAAGGAAAAATTAATAAATCAAAGACAAATAGGTGGAAAATTCACAAGGATAAAATGCAAAGGTGAAGATAAAAAGAGTGGCATTTCTTTGGGATGGTCAGAGTATGGAAGTCAGAGTGACTGAGTGCAGTCTCTTAAACCACCAATCATTATACTGACCAGTTTGTGAAATAAAACAACTTAAGATAACCCTTTGAAAAGGCTTAAATAAGTCACTATACTATAGCCTTATTAATTATATGCCCATCTATACTGTAAAATTATATTCTCACTTTATCATCATAGTTTTTAATGACTATTTTTTTTAGTTTTACATCACTTATTCTTCCAATTATTTGTATTTGAAGGTCATTGTGTATTCTTAGTCATTTTCATCACAGTCGCTTCTTCAACTTTATTTTCTAATTCTTGCTATAAAAATTTCCTGTTTAATTTTTTTCAAATGGTTTTGAGAGAGACAGAGACAGAGCATGAGCTGGGGAGGGATAGAGAGAGAGAGAGAGAGAGGGACACATAATCCAAAGCAGGCTCCAGGCTCTGATCTGTCAGCACAGAGCCTGACACAGGGCTGGAACTCACGAACCATGAGATCATGACCTGGACCCAAATCAGATTCTCAACTGACTGAGCCACCCAGGCACCCCATGTGAAGAACTATTTTAATATAAAGTTTGAAACATATTTTTAACTTTCCGTCTTTGACTCTTTTCATTCAGAAAGATCTTGTATTGAAGATTTTTCTTTTTCTTACCATCAGATAACATTTATCGGCAGTACTCTATTTCATTTATCTGTGTCCACAAAGACAGACAAATCATTTGATGTGGACTTGCCTTTTTTCAGGTAAATAATTGAGGAGTTAGATATTCAGGTAAATTAAAGGGATACAAAAAATTACCCAAGAGTTTCTACCATACCTACTCTTTCTTGAATTAGGTAAGATTGGTACAATCTTGCTCTATTATACACAAGTCTGCATGCGTATGTAAGTCTCAAAGTCTTAGGCTAACACAACACAGGTGAATAAAAAAAAAAGGTATGAACATCGAAAAGAAAAATGAAAAAGACAATAATGAAAAGAAGCCTTTCTTTTTCTATCTGCTAAGTCTCTATTTGTCCAGTAGTTGACAGTGCAATTGAAAAAAAGAATGACAGAAATTTTTTTTTTTTTCAAAGACTGTAACATCTTTAGGTTCTACAGACACTGGAAATGTAATGGAAGCAATGGTGTCAGTAAAATATAGACACAACATTCAAATGTCATGTTTAATTGTCCTATAGTCAGGTTTTCCTATTATAGTACGCGTACATTTCACGCATGAGATTACTGAGATGAATGATGAGAACTTTTTTTCTCTATGAAGGAAGGTTACATCCCTTTCACCTTTCCTCCCCACTCCATTCTCCAGTTTGATGAAGGAGCTCTTGAAGCTTCCTGACAACTTGGGACTTGCTCAGTTATGCTTGGCTCTGATTTAAGACTCATCTAAACTCAACCTGCTTTACCACACCAACTCCTTAATAACTGGGATTGACTATGTTTCCTTAGCCCATAAGGAGTAATAGGAAAAAGGAATACAATAATACAGAAACCACAATACTTAACTAAAGGTCTGTATCAGTCCCAGTAGATCACTGGTAGATAGCCATGGCTTTGTAAACTCATACTTCTTACTTGGGTTGCCAGGGTGAAAGGAAGGCAGCATCTTTAGAGCATGAATAGGAGATTTTAAATTATGTTTTATATTTATATTATATATTTATATTTATTTAAATATCTACAAATCGATTTCTATTTCTATTCTATTAATAGAATTCTCTAATATAATATGTAATTTCATTGCTTTACTTTCAAACATGTTTTTAGTAATCCATTGCAGTTAAAAGTATGAGCCCACAGTCATTGCAAGCCTAGAAACTGGAAGGTACATTTCTCTCCAACTACTCAAAATAAGAGGATTATTTTTAAAAAAATTTTTAACATTTATTTTTGAAAGAGGGAGAGACAGAGAGTGAGCAGGGACAGAGCCTGACGCAGGGTTTAAACTCACGAGCTGTGAGATCATGACCTGAGCTGAAGTCGGATGCTTAACCAATTGAGCCACCCAGGCACCCCAAGAAGATCATTTTAAACATGACTGAGGTTTTATAACAAAAGGGAATTTTCAACTTCGGGTTTCTTATATGAAATCTTCTGCTAATTAAACTTCTTAATATAGTTCTCTGCTCAAAACTGATGGCTAGTTAAGGTGTCCATGTAAATCAGTCTAGGCTCTTGAGTGAAACAGTATATTCAACTCAAAAATTATTAAATACCGTATTGCAATGATTATAAGATTTTAAAAAGGCATAGTGCAAGCATGTTCACATTTTACTTTAATTTGTACATCTGTATATACTCTCTCTCTATACACACACACACACACACACATACACACACACACACACACTACCTCATTCTTTCTCAACATGTAATCATTGTTTATTATTACCTGATCAAAGAATTAAATGGATCAATTATCAGCTATTCCTAAATACAGTTTGCAAATTTACACTACTTGATATTCTAAATGTCACCTATTAATCCTTCCAGAAAAATTCATGAATCCTTTAAATCCCTGGAATATCTTCAATGCCCTTTGAAGAGTTATTTAAAATAACTCTTTCAGAATTAAATATGATAAATTATAAGAAACAAAACCATCAGGTCAAAACTAAATGGAACACCTTAATTACTGCTGGATGTCTTTAATTCCCAAGCTAGAAAAATATTCTGAATTTCCATGTGTTAGCTGTATCTACAGTATTTAAATGTCAGTGGGTTTATTTTGGATTATATAAAAAATGAAAGTCCTGGCTATCAGTTACAAGGAACAGTAAGTGCTACTAAAAGCAGAATGAAAGTGTATGCTACTCAACACTCTACTTCAATATAAAAGTAAAAATGAAAGCCTAACACTAAGAGCAGCTCTTCAGCTACACTTATTTCCTGAGCTCATATTTACTTGGCATGTTTGCTTAGAGATGAATAAACCAATACATATTCAATAAATAGCATTAATAAATGTCTGACATACTGGCATTTTATTGACATTTAAAAATAGGATCATGATCAATACTGATAAGCTCTATCTTGGTACTAGGGAGACAAGGTGGTCAAATTCAAATTTCATACCTACCATGAACATGAAATTCATGGAATGAAAACAAAAACAAAACAAAGTAGAAAATTACAAAATACACTTGAAGGAGGTAGGTTTTTAAAAAGGACGTTAGTTTGTTGAGATAACATCTCTAAATCTTTGAACCTACGGGTAGTATGTCTTAAAATGGGTAGTATGTCTTAAAATCAATCTCTTACACCTCTATTCCTAAATTACAATTCATACCCCATTGTGCAATATTTATTGCTGAAAGCCTCTGGAAAATGACTAAAACCTGGTTATCTTTCATGGTGAACACTCAATTTACAAGAATTTCACAAATTCTTTTTTAAAAAATTTGTTTTTGAATGTTTATTTTTGAGACAGAGACAGACAGAGGCAAAGCATGGATGGGCGGGGGGGGGGGGTGGCAGAGAGAGAGGGAGACACAGAATCTGAAGCAGGCTCCAGGCTATGAGTCGTCAGCACAGAGTCTGATGCAGAGCTCGAACTCAGGAACTGTGAGATTATGACCTGAGCTAAAGTCAGATGCTTAACCAACTGAGCCACCCAGGCGCCCCCGGAATTTCACAAATTCCTGACAAGCCCAAGTATGAAATATCACAAACACCTTTGCTCCTCCTTTCAGTCAACCTCTCTCCAATTATGTGTTTGCTCAGTAACACACAAAAAATCCTAACACATAGAATGCCTAATTAGATGCTCAAGTCGGGAAAAAAAAATGCCAACCCACTTATCTATCAGGTACCTCCTCCAACTTTTGTTGGAGTACTTTCTCTCGCTTAGCTTTAGGAAGGGAAAACATTCTTCTTAGTTTCCTTTGCATCACAGAACCTTTCACCACAAAGATGATCATTCAATTATCTCTCCTACTCGTCTTATATGTATACAGAGAGGAGATTCATATCAGATATGTCATAGTAAATGCCATATGCAAAATCCTAGCATCTGGTTGGCTGTTTTCTGAAAACGTGAGGATATTTTTCCTCTGTTGGGCCTTGCCCACAATTTCAGATAACAGAAAAATTTTCAGTCCATGTATTATTGCCATAATAATTATTTTCAACTTCTCCATCCAAATAATCCTCGAGTTTCTTATCGGCAACTATTCCTCAAGTGTAGTATTCTCCAAAACCACTGGCTCAAAACTTATTCCTCTAATTAACATCAGAATTCCAAGCTAGCAGATTTTCCAAACATTCAGAATTATTAGGCTGCCCCTTCGCGTACGGTTTCAAGTTGAATCACTGTCAATGGAAGTGTCAATATTCGATGTAAAACACTTTTGCACCCCCCCAGAAGAACAATTTTATATGATTCAAACTAATATTTAAGAGAAATAAAAGGACCAAAAAGAACCAACAAAGAAAAATGAAGTAAATTAAATGTGTAGGCATAATTATGAGTAGCTATCATCATGTCTTTTGTTTTTCATATAAAATCCTTTGCTTACCTTTCTCCTGATGTGAAAAAGAAACACTCTGTGGTGTTATTATAAACACCAACACAAACAAAACTATGCATGACTATTGTGTCTATGACCTTTATAGATGATGGAGAAAAGAAGTTGAAAACAATATGATGAAATATCAGAGAGAAGCAATAAATGAAGGACTCAGAATGTGTGAGGAAAAAGCACCTGCTATTCTCTCGTGGTTTCAGGAAGCCCACATGTGTTCATATTTACGTCCCATCTTCGGTCTTTACACCCTTACCCATCCAAGTAGATGGCTATAGACAAAAGCACAGGACTACCATTCCCAAAATACATGTGACTATCCAAGAATTTTGAGTACATTTATTTTTTAGATCTCAGAACCCATAAGACCTATGTTATCTTAGCCAAAAGACTCCAATCTTTTGGATTAAGTTTTCATGAAATCTTAACTTTCTTGTATTTGTGCTTTTAGTTGTCAGATAATCTTCCTCTCTCCTCTCCAATCCCTTTCTATCTCTAGTTTGTTTTAATTTTTTGATGTTTATTTATTTTTGAGAGAGAGACAGGGCACGAGCAGGGGAAGGGCAGAGAGAGAGAGAGAGAGGAAGACACAAAATCTGAAGCAGGCTCCAGGCTCTGAGATGTCAGCACAGTGCCCGACGCAGGGCTCGAACTCATGAACCTTGAGATCACGACTTGAGCCAAAGTTGGACGCTTAACCAACTGAGCCACCCAGGCTCCCCTCTATCTCTATTTCTAATAAAAGTAGCTTTCATTTTAAAATTCCTTTTTGAAAATATTGAGGATGAGTTTCTGCAAAGAGTCACATGTGTGTGGACCACCAAAGTACTACCAAAGGCTTTCAGGTGCATATAAATGAACACACAATGGTTGCTTTTGCTGCATTTATCTTTGTCATTCCGTATTGCCCATCTACCATTCAAGCCTTTTAGTTGTCTGCAACAAAAATGTACTTTGGTTGATTGATGTAGAAAGATATCTTACCAAAAATAATTGGGAAAATCAGTGAATGATTAAGATTTTGAGAAAATTACCTCAGAAAAAATGAAAGGAACACAGGTAGGCCAGTCAGACAAAATGATGGGCACAGCCATACCAGAGAACGAGTTCCACGAGGATTCTGTTTCTGATGCGGCAGCTGTTAAACCACCAACCACAGGGTACACCACACCGCCCCGTGCTTGGACTTCAACTCTCCCCGCAGGCAGCTTTGCCACTGCTGCTCTCAGACACTGGCCATCGCTGTTGCCACCGCCTCAAAGGAAATCTGCCTGTGAGCAAAGAGCTCCAAATTAGAAATCCAATCCGGGAGCCCCAATTATCCAGATCCTTAACAGCTAAGAAAGAAATCTCCGATTTCTATGGCACCAGGTATATTCCGTCTCATTGCTGGACAGGCAAAAGCTGCAAAATGCAAACACAAAACAAAACTCAACAACTTACTCTTCACTACGGTACTAAGATACAATTTCTGTTATAGAGCAATTTATGTAGATAAAACATAGCTTCATTTAAAAAATATAAGTAAATAATAATTATGGTGCCATGCCAAAATGGCAGTATTTACAAGGTGGTTCCGAAATGCTTGGATTTTGAGTGAAACTGATGTGTCGCTCTGACGCTCAGTACGTTCAAGTCTACTGCTAGGTCTATCAGGAACACAGGACTTTCGTGCTGTGCCCGTAGTGATTGCACCGTGGCTGACTCTTCTTTTAACCTTTCCTCTGCAGGTTAATCTAACCCACTTACAGAGTTAAGTTGAAGAATTCTGGGTTCCACATGTTTAAACCTAAAAGCATCATGTAAGTAGCATTGATGTGGTGTTAAAAGCCAGTTTAGTCACTGGTGAAAGGCATGAAAGTGATGGCTGAGAAAAAAAAAATGGATAAAATGTACGTACTGTTGAACATGCAGTGCTAAACTAATACTCAATTTTAGTTCGTAATCATTCAGTGGGCGAAAGTAACCACAGAAGTGCCAGATGCATAAAAATAAACAGAAAAATCTATGTAGTTTGACTCAAATTTCATTGTGGGATGGGAAAGTTGTTCACATTGAGTGAAATTTAAAGGACAGTGGAAGATAAAAGCAAAGTTTTACATTTGTACGTAACCACACGTTTGTTCGTACCACCAGTTAAGAAGATTTGAAAAGCACACAAAAATGTCAAACACATAGGGATTGATTACCTGCTTTGTTCCTGAAAAGGCTCTTGGATATGTGACTACAACTGGGTTTTAATCTATCATATCGTAACACCCCATACCCCAAGTACCAGCTGGGGACAGAGTCTCCCAGTAGACTCTAATCTAATCAGTTGCCAGAATTGATACCTGATCCTCATCTATCCTGAATAGTACATCAGTTAGAGATACATCTCCTGACGTGAGTCTGGAAATCCATTCTGCACCAAGTATGCATATTACATGGAAGTCAGAGAAGGAGGGGACAGAGTATTTTTATCCTGTAGGCAGCTTACCCTAAAAAGATCAGTAAATAATTACTATTTTATATTCACAGACTTTGTTTCCAATATTTTTTAAATTAATTAATTAATTTAGAGAGAGAGGGACGAGGGAGGGGCAGAGAGAGAGGGAGAGCTAGAGAATACCAAGCAGGCTCTGCACTGTGAGCGCAGAGCCTGATGTGGGGCTCAAACTCATGAGCTGTGAGGTCATGACCTGAGCCGAAACCAAGAGTCTGACACTTAACTGACTGAGCCACCCAGGCAACCCTGTTTCCATTATGAACAAGATCAGTGTAACTGCTTCTAATTATGTGAAATGGGAAAAGGAACCAAAAACCTAACTCATATTTTTCTCTGAAAGCAGAAAACCCCTCCTAGAATTAGAAAGAGGATAGTGTTCTTTTTAAGAATGACTGTATTTGGTTCTCTAACCCATCAGACTTAGAAGTTCAGGTTGTTGTTAACCCTCAAGTTGTCCCCTTGGAGGAAGAGTACAGAAATATTTAATACAAGCCTGCTCTCATTTTCATGAGAACACTCCCAAAAGCCAGCCATCGTTCCTTCATGCATCTTCCAGAAAACACTGTTGAACAGGACAACTTTTGGCCTAGAAGACTCTGATACGTTATGTCAATTAAATTAACTTTATGGCCTAACTGCCCTATGGGCCAGTGCTTCATTTCCCATTCTATTATTTATTTTAGATTACGCCCAGCTCAACTGTCCAATACAGCTCCCCAGACATCAGGTAATGACAAAAATCAGAAATGTAAGCTGGATAGAATTTGTTCAATAGTACTCCCTTGCTATTATCAAACGCTTAGGGTGGCAGTGAAGTTCAATAAGAATGAGCGTTCTCCTTGTGGGATAAGACCAAAATGAATTAATGTCTATATTTATTTTCAACCTGCTTTTATTCATTTATTTATTTACTTATATTTATTTATTTTGAGAGAGAGAGAGCACAAGTGAGCGAGTGGGGGAGAGAGAGGGAGAGAGAGACTCTCAAGGAGTCTCTTCACTGCCAGTGCCTGATGCAGGGCTCGATCCCACAACTGTGAGATCATGACCTGAGCTGAAATCAAGAGCTGGACACTCAACCAAACTGAGCCACCCAGGAGCCCTCCAACCTACTTTCTTAATTCTGATCAATCTCAGCCATCATTAGGTTACCTGTGTATAAGTGGGTTTTTTTGGTTATTTTTGGCCTAAGATTTGTAGAGCTGATTCAGAACTTTCAATATGGTTGCTATTTAAAGAGGCCAAAAAAAGTGATAATGCATATAGGATTATTATAATTCACAAAGTTATAAATATGCAAGAAAATTCTCAGGCTGTACAATTACTCCAGGAAAAAAACAAAACTCCCATACCTTAATATGTGGTATAATCCAGACTCACATTGCTTAATGTTGTCAAAAAAATGAAAGAAAAAAAAATAGACGGGGGAGGGAGAGACTCAGAAGTTTCTAAGAGACAGAGGGGTGTAGTGAAAATCTTGAAGGAAATATTTTCTTCCATTCAGCCTCACTGGGATTTTAGTGTATTGCAATCATCAAAAATCAATGAACCTAAACATAATTGCGAGAAATCACCTATCACGTGGGTTGATCATGATAGTATGATTAACACAGTTGCAGGAAAATCTGCTTTTGCTTCCTGCTTTATTTCACAGAAAGTAACATCCAACACATCTGTCTTACAAAATGCTAGAAATTAACAATGATAACCCCTTTGTCAACTGCTTTAGGGTGGAATCTTCCCCATGCTACATACATAAAATCTTTTTGTTCACCTTCCTCCTTGGAACCATCTTTTGGATATTCCAATGCTGCATGAAATGTGGCCTTTATTTGAGGTCACTTCCTTTCTCTCTCATGAGCAGACTTTTTTTTTTTTTTGGTACTATGGACATTGGTTTTTGTTACTTCCTGCCTCTTCATTCTCAGTATTTAAATTAACTTTTTAACATTTATTTATTATTGACAGACAGAGAGAGACAGAACACGAGCGTGGGAAGGGCAGAGAGAGGGGGAAACACAGAATCTGAAGCAGGCTCCAGGCTCTGAGCTGTCAGCACAGAGCTAGATGAGGGGCTCAAACCCACAAACTGCGAGATCATGACCTGAGCCAAAGTCGGATACTTAACTGACTGAGCAACCCAGGTGCCCCTTCATTCTCAGTATTAAAAACTCAAAGCTTCTTTAGTATGGTTTTGCCATTGTGCTCCCATTTCCTTCTGGTGGAGAAATATTTGCCATAGAATCCTGAACTCAAGCTTCTCTTAGGATTTCTAAAGGTAGGGGAGGGGGGTTTCTAGTGATAACAAACATCTCTGCTGCATGCCTCTCCCCCAACCCCTCCCCCTGCCAGAACCAAAAGTTTCCCTAAGATCTTCAATTTTCTGATTTTCAATTTTCCCATGAGTAATTTTTGCTAACTTCAGTGACAGCAGAAATATTTTGCTGTCCAAAATGCATAGTCCTCCAGGGTTCTAGTCTTCTACTGTTCTACCCACATTGCTTTCTGGAAATCTCAGCTGAATTTCTTTTCTTTTCTGTTTTTTTTTTTTTTTTTTTTTTAACATGTATTCATTTATGAGAGACAGAGGGCATGAGCAGGGTAGGGGCAGAGAGAGAGGGAGACACAGAATTGAACCAGGCTCCAGCTCTGAGCTGTCAGCACAGAGCTTGATGCCGGGCTTGAACTCACAAGCTGTGAAATCATGACCTGAGCCAAAGTCAGATGCTTAACCGCCTGAGCCACCCAGGCACCCCACAGCTGAGTTTCTTCATTTCATAAACTTCATAATTCACTCCTTTTTCTTTTTAACTAAGTGTAGGGCTATTACTATTTATTGGATCTAGGTGCTTGCTTGGTTACATTTTCTTCTCGTTTTATTTATAATCCAGACTGTTGTTTTCTGTAGCATGCTTTCCTAGAAGTCAAAGAGTTTAGAATTTACCAAAATTACTCATTTTTTCAAATGTATTACACACCCCTGCTTTGTATGCCACCAGTGAGGAAACACATCAGACCCGGATTACACAGAAGTCTGGATTTTGTGTGTGAATGTGGTCTCCGGGTCCTCCGTCATGTCTCAGCATCCCAGGTTTTCCCTCAACATTCCACCTCCGCACGGTTTTTAGTTAGGGTCTCTGGGCCAGCATCACCTCCTGAAGTAACTGTGTTACCTTGAAACTCAATTAATAATGCTCACATGCTCCCTCAATTCGGCCTCCATTTTTTTTATCTATACTTCACAAAGTTTTCAAAATGTAAAGGGTGAATTCCCCAACTGCTCCTATTAATTGTGTATCTGTAGCTTTAAATATTGTGCCATTGTATTTTTCCCTTTCTGATTTCTTCGAATCCTTTAAATTCAAAATCATGTCAAAACCTACATATTATAAACCCATCATAAGCTAGCTAGATATGAGTGGGCAATCAATGACTTTAGGACATACAGCTTCCACCACATCCCTTCAGAAACAAGATACTCATACTCTCTTAGACAAGACAACTCTCTTAGTCCTAGATAGAGTTTGAAATAACAGAAAGGACAGAACTTGAGACTGTTAGTCTCAAATTCCATCCATGAATGCTTACCATTACAAATTTATAGCTAAAAATTAATACACTATTAATCTATATCTCCTATACAAGTTAACTGCCTTCTGGAGTTTAACTTCTGGCCTACAATCCAAGTGGAAAACCACAATACAACATAGACAATCATTATGGATGAAAACGTAACTCTTTGCCGACTATTTAAGTGTGTGCCACTCCTAAGGAGGCCAATGCCAACAGCTGTGACTCAGTTGTTAGGTACAAAGGCCTAAAAACATCATACTGGTGAATGATGGCAAACAGCCATGGCAATACTGGCTTTATCCTGTCAAAGAAAGGCTTGAGCTTCCTAATGTCTTTTTCATCAATAGGCACACTTTGATCTGTATAAATAAATCTGTTCACTCTAGTTACTAAATGTAAGTCCCGCTCTATTTTTCATTGTTTTCCAGACAAAACATAATTTGTGGCGGATCATTAATCATATCCTTTCAACCACTAATATTGCTGGTTCTAATGGAGGAAAATGTGCGCGCACACACACAAATAATCATAAAAGGGAAATCAACGTATTAGCTTCAGTATTATACAAACTGAATTGATAAAAAGGAATGAAATCTGTGATTACAACTGGTTTTCTTAATATTGTCTCCATTGTCTGTGGAAGGGTGTTTCAATACATCACCCGAAGATATAATTATCTTGTCATCTAAGAGATGAGACCATCATCTAAAGGACATAATGGCCCATGCTCACCAAGCTCCAGTAATCAGGAAAACAGACAGACAGACCTCAGTCCCATTAAAATGAATTTACCATGTAGACTCAGAGAAGGGAGAGCAATTACCCCCATCGTGTATTCAGCCCAGACTCAGAGAGAGAAAACGGAGCTTAGGGCAGGAAAGCTGTAACCTTTTATCCCATTGCACCAAAGAGAAAAAGCCTTTCTCTTTGAAAAGAAGGAAGATAAATGAGTAAATCCATGTGGTCAGGAGTGTTAATTTAATGACAACATGGGAACAGTTTATATGGTTGTATATTTGCTTTCTTCTAAGTGTGAAAAACAGACAGGAAAGACTGACCTATAACTTCCTTTGCTATTTCTCATATCCTGCTTAAAAGAAAACTCAGGAGAATGAGGCATCATCAAAAATGGCAGAGTAGAGAACTCCACGGCTTTGGCCCTTCACGACTCAACTACTCTGCTGGCATAACAACAAAAGTCAACTTTTACAGAATTAGAGAGTCAGCCAACAACTCTCACCAACCAAGCAAAGACTAGGTGACAAAAGAACTGGCTGCTTTTGTGGGAAGAAAGTGTTGTGGCACTTCAAACAGCCCACCTGCCATCCCCCAATTCTCATTTCGCAATGGCCATCAGATGAGAGCCCGCACCCTCGTACATGCTGCTAGTACCGGAGCAAACAACTGTACCTTCTTTTCAAGGAAATGCGGTTGTTCATTTTGACCTGTCTCGTGGCCAACCAGGGATGTTTGTCAGGGCTCGCCTGTATTTAGCCCGTCCCAGAGTGTTCTGAGGGCTGAGGTGGCTTTCTGGGTATCATTCCCCAAAAGCAGTGAAAGCACAAGTATTGGCAGCAGCAGACTGGACCAGAGAGCAACAACCATGATGCGTAACAGACAGAGTGTAAACAGAAACGTGAGTTAAATTCAGAAAAGGGATAAAATTGACCAAAATAACAGCCTTTGGGGGCACGTTTTATGATCAGGATCTATAGATGAGTGTGCTCCATTTAGTTGTAATCTCAAATGTGGTAGCTTCCCAATAAATGTTGTTTGAATGATTCATGAATGGATCTATACTGGGTAGATGAATGGAATGAAAATGGTCTACATTTACTTCTTATTTATTATAACTTGATTCTTATTTAGCCTTGTCCATATTTCTGTGTGTAATACATATTTCCATAATAGAACCATAAGACCCTCTTCTATTTTATAATAGCCCATATGATATATATGTGTATAAATACATGGCATTTTTTGAAAATGCTGCTTACTTAACTTGTGATTTCGTACTGCTTTCTGATTTTCTAAAGAATGGGCTAAGTCATGAAAATAGGCAGTTGAATACAGATTATTACTAAGAAATGGGCTAGCAATTTAATATGACCACATTAAATCTTCATAATGACCTATGATATATATATATATTTATTAGGCATGTGCTACAGATGTGGAAGCTAAGGTTCAGAAAGTTAAAAAAAAAAAAAAAAAAAAAAGAAAGAAAAACAACAATAACCAGGATCACACACAAAGTAGCTCCATCTGAATTTAAAAGTAGTTCTACTGGAATGTGAAACCAGGTCTGTCTTTCCTTAAAGCCAGGATATTTTTATATAGTATCCCCATGCAGAAAATAGTAATTGAGAGAATTATGAACAAACACAGTATTGGCATTAATACTTGAAGTTTAAATAAAAGGCTTTGGATTGCATTATATTTTCATGCCATTTTTCCTCACATACAAGATTTAAAGATTAAGTAAAAACAAAAACAAAAAAGCTTGGAATAACAATACTGATACATGCAGAAAGTTTCAATTTCTTGTGTAACAAAGTAGACAGCTTAAATGCAAATAATAAAGACTGATTAAATAGCATTTATTTTGCAAATGCTAGGTGCTATACTCTTACACATACTTCACTTCATTATTTTAGATTAAAACCCTAGACTACACAGATATTCAAACTCTTAAAAGATAAAACCAAATTCCAGAGTACAAAAATTGAGAGGAAGAAATGGCATTCAAACTCAGAGCCAACACTTTCAACCCAGAGATTTGTATTTCTTTCAATTACAGATCCTGAATCTGTTCCAATGGTTTAGTAATATTTTTAATAAGGCATTAATGTTAAATTTAAAGTAAATTCAATATTTCTTCTAAATACAAAGATAAGTTAACCAAAAAACGAAGTGTTAAGATTACGTCCTATAATCTTAAAATCGATTAAATCCTATTTTCAAATGGAACCAGAGTATTTCTTCTCATTTAGATCATGTCATTATCAGCTTAATATTGTAGATTTTCAAATATGCCAACATATTTTATGTCATTATTTATTCCTTAATAGTGAGAGGTGCTTGCACCAAAGGCATAGGATATAACCAAGGGATAGGACAGGTTAATAAGACGCATCATGAATGAGTTAGGTCCTACACACAGGATATCTGATTTTATCCTCATTATAGCCCTATGAGGTAGAGATTTTCATTTACAGTTAACTGAGAAATACTGATAACTGAGAAAGAGAGAAGTTCTATATTAGCATACATCACATTTTGGCTAGTGTTCAAAATCACACACACACACACACACACACACACACACACACACACACACACACACAGTAAAGCATCAGAGTTTTTCTTCCTACCACCAGTCTCTGCCTAACCTACCCTCCCTAACACCCTATGGGGTACAGGGACGTGGATGCTGTGCAGCCTGAGGATAATATAAACATTGCATGTCAAGAGTTAGCAAGATGAAGATAGCAGCTTGCATGGTGGCAACTCCCAAGGGCTGGGGGGGGAAAACTGTAACAAATGTTTCCACTTGCTTCTATGCCCATTTTTACAACCAATACTTGCACACACAAAATATTTTCTGCTCATATTTATAATATTTTTATAAAAACAAATAATCATTTGAAAATAATCTGTGAGGGAAGACTGGGAAATGTGCATTGTCAGGGACTTATCCACAAAATTGTCCTGAATAATACCCTCTCTAGGAACGCTTCAAGTTGTTCTTATCTCTGTTTCTAGACAGCTTCATAAGAATAATAAAATCTCTCAAGTCATTGCTACCTGGATTGCTGCTTGTCCTCATTATGTTACTTTAAGTCTCTCCAGAGATTTGACTAGAAAAGGGTTTTGAATGGGATATATTGTATCTTATTAATCTTACAAATTATCATTTTGAACTAAATCTACATGTTGACATGTCTGACACCCCCACTACATGATAGATTTTCTATTCCTTAAAAGCAGGAGACATTTCTTATCTTCTTTGTTTCATAGCATTTAACCCAGTTCTTGTTACAAAGAACTTACTCAAATAAGAGCTTATTGACCTAAACTACATAGAATTCTTTAGTGAGAAAATAACTTTGTCTTAGAAATAATGAACCAATTTTCTCTTAAACTACTTTGGTGCTTTAATAGTCCCTCAGGAAGCGGATGTACAGATGAGGAATAATGCTGAATCCATAGAGGACTAACATTGACACACACCCTGTAATGGAGGTCAACCTTTTGACTTTCCCCAAATAGAACGCAATTTCTTTCTTGCCAAGGGGAGCTATTCCACTTACCATTACATCCATGGGAAATCCAGAAGGTGGTAATAATTTCATTAAAGTATCAAGTTTAAATTTAAACATACATGGGAAGCGCAGGGCCTTATTTGAGATATTTACTTAAATTCACTAAGACAATTTTATTGGGAATGATTGATACACAGAAAGAATTTCTCTGGATATAAAGTCTCTCTATATGCTTTAAGAGATTAAAAGTATTTCCTTAAAGCACAGGAATTATCTTGTAGATATATTGCCCTGTTAGAATGGATGTATTCATATTGTAAAGTAAATGAATCAAGATTGAGCCAGTAGTTAGGATTTAATAAATTAATGATTATATATTTGATATAAGTATCCACAACCAGTCTCAATTCCAAAACAAACGTAAAAAAAATGAAGGATTCAAGAAGAGTCACATATCATAATTGGTAATTTATTATATGTTATAATGCGTGAATGGAATGTCCATTGTGATGGACCTGCCGAGAGTTCCTTCTGAGCAAGATGGATTCTGCATTTAAATATCTTTATTCCATCTTTGAACAAACAGCTATTAAGGAATGATGTTCCTCAATAATACTTCATTATATTTTGGTGTCCTGCTATAGAATTAAAGGGAAAAAAATGTGTGCCTGGTTTCTAGAAATATTTCATGAATAAGGAAATAATAAAATTTGTTCTGTATACAGAAACATACAAATTAAGGAAAGTGGGGAATTTCTACTTTGTGTTTTCAAAGGCTTCTTCCTCCACACTTATTCAATGCATCTTGGAACAGACACAGGCATTTATAGTAAATCTATGTTGAATAATTCTTACCAAGCACTTACTATGTGTGAAGCTCTGTCCTAGAATCTGGGGGTACAGACATGAGCAAAACTGAGACCCACTATCACGAAATTTAATTGCAGTTCAGGGGAAGGGAAATGATTTAAAAATGAGATCAACGAATAGTGAATATAACTTCCACTGGTGATAAATTCTACAAAAAAAAAAAAAAAAAAAAAAAACTAAAGGTGAGACAGTGAAGAGTAACAAGGTTCTACACAGGGTTATTAGGGAAGGACTATTTACGGGGGTAACATTTGAAAAGAGACCTAAAGCATCTAAAACTATCAGATGGCTAGAGACCTCTGAGAACCATAATGATAGTAGAAACTACAGTAGCAAAGACATAGAAACAAGCACTAGATGGCAGGTTTAATAATAGAAGAGGGCCAAAGTGGCTAGAGCAAAGGAAGCACGAAGAGATACTAGAACATGAAATTGGCAAGGCAGTCAGGTTTCAGATCATGGATATCCTTCCACATTACAGTAAGAGTTTATAGTTCAAGCAGGGAAATTAAGCAATAAGATTTCCTTTGAAAACATCTCTCTACATGTAGTGTGAGTAAAAGGCAGAATGGGTATAGAAGAGGCTAGGAAATTAGGAGGATATGATAGTGTTATAAGAAATTGATAATGATTTGAGGTGGGCTTATGCCAGTCCTTTTTTTTTTTTTTTTTCTTAGAGAGAGAGCACAAGTAGCGTAGAGAGACAGAGGGAGAGGGAAATAGAATCTTAAGTGGGCTCCACACTCAGCATGGAGTCCAACATGGGGCTCAATCTCACAACCCTGGGATCATGACCTGAGCCAATACCAAGAGTCGGACACTCACCCGACTGAGTCATCCTGGTGCCCCTATAGCAGTCATATTTGATAAATATTTTGTATTTAGAGAAAACATGACTTACTGCTGAATTGGATGTGAGGCAAGGAATAAAGAAAGACTTGTTTAATAAGTCAGCTCTCAAAGTTCCTTAAAATTTAACAATTTGTGGGGTGCCTGGGTGGCTCAGTTAAGCACAGACTTTGGCTCAGGTCATGATCTCACAGTTCATGGGTTCGAACACTGCGTCGGGCTTCTGTGCTGACAGCTCAGAGCCTGGAGCCCACTTTGGATTCTGTGTCTCCCTCTCTGTGCCCCTCCACCACTAGCACTCTGTCTCTCTCAAAAATAAACATTTTTTTTTTTTTAAGTAACAGTTGGGTTTTGTGAGCTGTTATAACCTGGCTCCAGCACACCACTTGGTCAAATCCTTACTCCTTAGGGTAAGGTAGTAAGATTGTTGTCATAATATACAATTATTTCAAATTTTGATAATTATTGACACAGTCTCAACAAATTCATTCAGTTAGGATTTGTATCAGTAGAATCTGTTTATCAGTGCCCTCTATAAAATTAATAACGGTGCTTAAATTTTTCAATCTTGTAAATGATATTTCACTGTTATAATTTTCTATTACTTTACTGATTCATAAAGTATTTGTGTTTATTAGTCATTTATGTTTTTCCTATAAAAATAGGAAGTTACAGCCTTAAATTTTTTTCATAGCAATTGTCTTATTTTTACATGAAATGTAACAGTCATAAATATGTTCTATCTATTCAATCAATTTATGGTGAATTATACAGCAATAAAATAAAATCTGTCAACATTTACCATTGAGGCTTTCAGTTTTCATGCCAGGTGTAAAGGCAACCTTACCCATACACTAGATTCTACAATCATTCTCTGTTATATAATTTTATATTATCTTTTGTAAGCTATTATATTGACATTTATGTGTGTATACTATGAAAATGGATCTAATTTTACTTTCTCCTAAAATGATAGTTTTAGTATTTTAATTTTTTTTATGTAGGCTATGCCCAGATACTGCCTTCTGATAAGAAAGTAGATACCTTCTAAAGTAATTTTGGCCATAGGTAATGATATTTGTATCATACTGTGAAAAATACTGGATTATCCAATATATTGTGTTAAGGCTATTGGCGGTTTATTCTGAAAAAGGCAAAATATTTAGGAATATATATATTACTTTTTTCTGAGGGTAAGGAAAAGAGCAGAGAATTAAAGCTAAGATTTGATCACATCATGGACAATAACATACTGTATTGCTTACCAGATATTTGTACATTTCATGGAGATAATTAAGACGGATACCAGTAGATAAACAGAGAGTTTAAAGGAATGTGACTGAAGGACTTTTTCCCCAATTAAAGCTGCTAATATAAAACCTATTTTCCATTTAAATATTTATTGTAACCAACGTAATATTTGTATTTTCTTTTTTTTTTTTTATTTTTTTTAAAAATTTTTTTTTTCAACGTTTTTTATTTATTTTTGGGACAGAGAGAAACAGAGCATGAACGGGGGAGGGGCAGAGAGAGAGGGAGACACAGAATCGGAAACAGGCTCCAGGCTCCGAGCCGTCAGCCCAGAGCCCGACGCGGGGCTCGAACTCACGGACCGCGAGATCGTGACCTGGCTGAAGTCGGACGCTTAACCGACTGCGCCACCCAGGCGCCCCAATATTTGTATTTTCTAATGAAATCTCTTCTTGATGACAAAACAGAGCACTGAAGCATCCCAACTGTGGATAGATGGTTTAAGATGCCCTCACTCCCATGTGTGGATCTGGGTGAACGCTGTTAGGTAGGCTCTCTGTCCACAGAGTCTCTCCACACTGTAGTTTATTTAAGGGGATCCTTACAGTGTTACAGACAGGAATGTTTCAAGTTGGAAAACCCCAATTTGATCATTTCAGGATCTTATTAAACTTCTTTTTGTGTCCTGTTTTCCAATGCTCCATGCCAAAGCAAAGATATGTAGCAAAGAACAGAGTCACGTGAGTGAAAGATGCATACAAACTTGGATACCAGAAGCCAAGATTCATTTGAAAGCATTAAAGTAATAATCTACCACAGTGTTCTTCCTAGTTCATGTTCTGACAACAATACAGAGGAACCAAAAACTATTGAGCCGTTTCTCAGAGGGATATTTTTTTTCCTTTTTGAAACTAATTTCATTACTAATGATTAGTAGATGGTGATTCATTGTGTAAACATCATATTCCATTTCATAGAAGATATAGTTTAACTTTATACTTTGCTAATTTGAGGTAAATTCTGTTATCCATGACTATAGGGAAGGCTGAACTATGCTCAGGTATATCATGTCAAGTAAGTCTCCACAATTATACATCACATTAATCATTTGAAGATTTCAGTGGATATTAAGGTCCAAAACATTATAATAGCATATAACAGGTCAAAAATATCACTATCAAAAACAATTCAAGTCCTTAGATTTAAAAGTGAATAGATAACAATCGTAACAGATCTTGTGCAATTTAAAAAAAAAAGAAATGATTCAAATATTTCTGTCATGTTTGCAGAGATAACACTAGGGAAAATGATCAAGGCAAAAAGAACAAAAATAGCCATGTGGTTTTTCATTTGTGCAGCTGCATTTGGAAACATGGGAATGAACCTAGACTCTACTGATGATGATGTTTGTTAAAACACCTGCTTTGCCACTAAATGGAAGTGAATGATTTATGATGTATGTTGGTCCAAAATGAGTCACAGGGCTAAAATCCAGGGCTGATACATTCTGAAGGCTCCAGGGGAAAATCCTTTTCTTTCCTCTTCCAGTTTCTAGTGCCTGCCAACATTCCTTGGCTTGTATCCATACATCTCCAATCTCTGGTTCAATAATCAGTAACCACATTACCTTCTCTTCTAGAAGTCAAATCTTCCTCTGCCTCTCTCTTATAAGGACACTTGTGGAGCGCCTGGGTGGCTCAGTCGGTTAAGCGTCCGACTTCAGCTCAGGTCACGATCTCACGGTCCGTGAGTTCGAGCCCCGCGTCAGGCTCTGGGCTGATGGCTCAGAGCCTGGAGCCTGCTTCCGATTCTGTGCTCCCTCTCTCTCTGCCCCTCTCCAGTTCATGCTCTTTCTTTGTCCCAAAAATAAATACACGTTAAAAAAAAAAAGAGTCTATATAAGGACACTTGTGATTATACTTAGAATGCACCCAGATAGTCATTATAATACTCATCTCAAGATCTTTAACTTAATCACATCTGAAAAGTCTCTTTTGCCATGTCATTGAACATGCACAGGTTCTAGGGACCAGAATGTAGATATATTCAGGGACACTTAGTAAGCCAACTCTAACTCCATAATCATGTGAAAACATAGTCAAAATATAAATACTGTCCAAATCACAAAAATGACTGACATCCCCCTGTGAAATATTAGTGACTGCTGCTTCTTATCAATTACAGCTTTAGCCTCACATGTATCTTCCTTCCTTCCAGATTAAGATTTCTTCAGTTACGGGGCACCTGGGTGGCTCAGTTGGTTGAACGTCCGACTTCGGCTCAGGTCATGATCCTGCAGTTTGTGAGTTCGAGCCCCGTGTCAGGCTCCGTGCTGACAGCTAAGAGCCTGGAACCTGCTTCGGATTCTGTGTCCCCCTTTCTCTGCCCCTTCCCCACGCATGCTTTGTCTCTGTCTCTAAAAAATGAATAAACGTTAAAAACAATTTAAAAAAAAAGATTTCTCCAGTTACCTAATCACTGAATTACCCTTACTTCCTGATAGAATCCAATCCTGGTTGAATCCAATCAACCTTTCTATCACTCTCTTTCTGACATGTCCATGATTCCCATGGTTTGGGTTCTGCTTCTCTGTAATGAGCAATGAGCAAGAAAACCTGTTCAACTACTGTTGTATCCCTGGTGGCCTTTGGCTAGAGAACTTGGCAAAGGAAAATCCACAAAATGTAAGTATATATTTGAAACTCATATAAATGAAAAAGATTAGAATTAGAATCCTGACCATATTAAAAATAGTGGTACAACACAATAAGGGAAAACAACCTAACATAAGCATTGACAAAGGACATCAACTTCAGAGATTAAAAAAATGAAAATATGAAGAGATACTTGACTTCATTAGTAAGTAGGGAAATAAAATGATAAAAACAGGTTATAAAATACCTCCACCTTGACTAGAGGAATAAAATTTTGAAATTTTTATAAAATGAAACTCATATAGTGCCAGTAAAAATGTAAATTGGTCAATCATATCACATCACATCACAACAGAAACGGGTTGAAATGATCTTGGAAACCTCAACAGTAGTTTTCCTGGTAATACTGTTTTTAAAAACCTCAATGTTCGGGGTACTTGAGTGGCTCAGTCATTTCAATGTTCAACTTTGGCTCAGGTCATGATCTCACAGCTTGTGAGTTCGAGCCCCGCGTTGGGCTCTCTGCTGACAGCTCAGAGCCTGGAGACTGCTTGGGATTCTGTGTCTGTGTCTCTCTCTGCTCCTCCCCCACTCACACTCTGTCTCTGTCTCTGTCTTTCTCTCAAAAATAAACTTTGAAAAAATTGTTAAAATTGCCTTAAAATCAGGAGATTTAACATAAAGATTAAAGTGTCTAAACTTTCTTTAAAAAATTGAAAAATTTGAGGCACCTGGGTGGCTCAGTTAGTTAAATGTCTGACTTCAGCTCAAGTCATGATCTCGCGGTCCATGAGTTCGAGCTCTGGGTGGAGCTCTGTGCTGACAGCTCAGAGCCTGGAGCCTGCTTGGGATTCTGTGTCTGTCTCTGTCCCTAGCCCACTTGTGCTCACTCACTCTCACTCGCTCACTCTCAAAAAATAAACATTAAAAAAAAATAAGATAAATACAAAAAAAACCCTCAATGTGCATTAAAGTAGAATTAAAAAAAAAACAGTTAATGTCTTTCACATTTATGGGACATTATTGTAGTAATAATGAATGAACAATAGCTGCCATACAAATTGAATGAAGAAAAATATATCTATCAGGAGACTAGACACAGTGCAACACCGTTTTTATGAACTCCAAATTGCAAAACTAACATGTATTACTTTAAATTTTTTTAGTATTTGTTTATTTTTGAGAGAGAGACAGAGCACGAGTGGGGGAGGGGAGGGGCAGAGAGAGAGGTAAACACAGAATCTGAAGCAGGCTCCAGGATCTGAGCTGTCAGCACAGAGCCCAATGTGAGGCTCGAACTCACAGACCGTGAGATCACGACCTGAGCCCAAGTTGGCCGCTTAGCCAACTGAGCCACCCAGGTGCCACTAACGTTTATTACTTTAAATTATTCTTATCTAGGGTTAAAGTATATGCAAAAAACAAGAAATAGAATTATAAAATCCAGAATTTGGAGGGGCACACAAATTTTTGCCAATGGTGTCATTATATCTCATTTTGTAGTGAGGGTGGGGGTTGTTTAGCTAATTATGTTTTATTGCATACATATATGTGTATATATATATGTAAATGGATATAAATGTAATCTGTTCAATTCTATGGAGTAATATACTTTTTTTTTTGAATACTCTAATTTTGGAGCCAAACTTCTCTTTAGCTAAATGTTAAGTAATGTGAGTACTGAGAAGCCTTTCTTTAACTCCAATTCTTCCCTGCTCAAAATGTGAAGCCACCAACGTTAATTCAGTTTCACCTTTCCCTGATCCCAGTATTTTTACTTACAGGGGTCTCTCCAAATTTCCCTTGCAGGCTGAATCCCTTGCAAAAATGATACATCATTTGTCTAGCTGCTCTTATATTTGCTTTAGCCTCCCTCTCCTCTGTGACCTACTTGATAGAGGAATTGTGGCCTCATATGTAAGCAATGTGACTAAGATAATTTGCCAGATTTCCTCACCCTCAGGCTTATGAATTATTTTACCCTTATGGGAGACCATTGTATTTCCCAGCTCACAACATTTACTTTTAGATAAATCTTTCTATTCTTTCTTTCCCACCTTACCAGGGATCCACATGTTTTAGAATAAGTGTTTTGATAATAATTAATTTTTAAAAATCTCCTGATATTACAGTGTAGTTTAATTCTGATGCTCTTATCTTGAATTACAGTCTTATTCTAATTTATCTTTCCAGATATTGTCTCCTTGATGACACCTGTGCCTATATCATGTGGCCCTCAGGTTATCACTAAACATTTAACTTTGATGCATGTTATTAGCAGGTAATAACAATTTGTTTAATTCAGCCAAAAACCATTTTTAGTTTCAATATTAGCATCTCCCTAAATTAAGAAAATTACTGACCTGATTTAAAGTTACTAAGATTTAAGTGAAGTGCACTGCATAGGACCAATATAAATCTGACCACAAGTCACTCTATCAAATGCTTCTGCAATACATTGAAAGATTTCCACAGAAGCTCTTTTTTAAAACACGAAACATACATTGCCCAAGGATAGGAGTGGGGAATAAAAATCAAAATAACAGTCTTCATTTAAATTACCCTCTGGCACGTAACAGTTGAGATATATATGTATATTAGAATACTGATTTTCAAACTTTCATAATAAAAAGACCTCTTAACCTTATCAGTATTTGTTTGGGAACTGAATCATTTTAGAAGAAAATGAAAAGACTTAAAGGCTTAATGAGATGCTGTATTAATCAGAAGTAATTATAACACCCAGTTCAGAAGGCTTAATTTCAAAATGCCTATGGAGATACAAAAAAAACAAAAACAAGCGTCAAAAAAACTTAAGAGCAAGGAAATGGAAGAGGAAATAGAAAAAATATTAGCACAATTATTGCAGTTTTACCCCAAAGTGCTTTAGAGAATGCCCTATCTTGTTCTGACATAGTCCTTTTTCCAAATGAATAAAAACAGGAGATGAAGCAGACTGAACATTCAGAAAAATATAACACAGAGAACTCACTTATGATTCCAACAGTTTGCAGACAATCAACAGAATCAAGATCCCAAACACAAGAATCTAGTCTGAAGATCTGTTCGTGTAGTAACCAGTCATATGCAACACTGTTCTTTCACTGCATACCATAACTACCCTATATCATCACTCATGACAATGTGCTCTTCCCTTCTGGACTACTTACATTACTTCATGTCTCTGTTTCATATTTATATTTACTGAGCACTCTCTGAGAATTATATGGTATTTTTGACAAATGGTGTTTCCTTTTCTCCTATAACTGTTAATAGAACATGTGAATAAAATAAAGACAGGACTTTAAATATCTCCCTGATTCGAAAATAAGTAACAACAAATGAAATTATGCTAGCTTTGCTTTTTTGGATGACCTTTTCTCCCTCTTAACACTCTCTCTAGCTAATTTTATTCATTCCATATGAGCAATTATATCTGTATATTGATGAATCTCAAATCTTTATCATACCATTCTCCTAAACTTCAGATCCGTGTGTCTGAGAAGATCCGTGCTCTCAGATAAAGACATCTCCCCAAGCCCACCACCTTCCTGGGTGCAGCCTGCCCCCACTCCTTGCACAGATACAAAGGCCAGGCACTTTGACTACAGTCCAGAACAATGCTGAACATTCAGCTCAGCTGAAGCTCAATTGTGCCTCTGTCCTGCATTGCTGTCTGAGTTACCCTCTGCTCAACCCTACTTCTGTCTCCTCCTCTCTACAGGTGTTATTCATTCTCAAGAGAACTCTCCCTAATCATATTCCCGAATGTTCCTTGCCATTTCAGAGTCAGCTTCCTGAGAAAGCCAATCTGCAATACCTTCCAACTCAATGCCCCAACTATATTGTAAGTATACCATATTACACCTTACTCTTCGCACAAAACACACCCACACGTACCATCAAATGTCATAACCAGTCTTACACCAGAAGATTAAAGCAAACTGTTGCCACCACATCATTTCACAGAAAAGCCCTGCAAAGTAATACAATTACAGGACAACTTTCTCAATAGAGTAATTATACAGAAAAAATTTAAATATAAAGAAGTGAGCTAGTTTTATTTTTGAGAAAGCTCTTTAATAAAACTGGCAGTAGCCAGATTGCACAAATACCTGTGGAGGTGGACAGCTGCCATAAAATCCTGTATTAGGTAGCAAAAACACTGTTTCAGGAGTGGAATGCTTCCCCACTCATCCTAATGAATAATTCACATAAAGCTCTTTTCTCATCAATGACAGCTAACATGGCTTAGCTAAGTCCAAATGAATGGTGAGTTAATGAAAAGACAGAGCCATGTACAAACTGAGCTAAGCCAAATTTTTGCTATCAAAGCAAAGTGAAAATTTGACACAATTATGAGAAATATATATATTTCTGCATTCACTGTATATTTCTCATAATTGTCTCAAATTTATAAATATGATGTATTTATTAGTACCAAATTATCATATACATATATGTATTTCTGCATTCAATGTTTTTGAATATTTGTTTTCTCAATTATGAAATATGGATACTAATATACTAATATATTTCATGATCATTGGTAGTTTTCCTTAAAATGTACAGACACTCAGTGCTTCCTATGATGTAGATGTTAAGTAAAGATGTTAAAACTTAGTTATAGCACCTAGTGGAGTATCCTCAAAAGCTTAAAATTAAAGGTTAACACTTAAGTTTGCTTGTTTTATTCACATAACCCATCATGTTTTTTATAAATTATAAACAGTGTCCTCTGGTCGATCAGGAAGAAAATATAACTTCTTACTTTAGAAAACAGGAAATGGGTAATTTTTAGTCAGACACAGAGAGATTTGTTGCCACACCCTTCAGGAAAACCATCCAATCCAGTTCACTCATTTTGTTGTTGTTCTGTGTTTTGTTTTGTTTTGTGTAGTTTTGTTGTTTTTGTTTTTTTAACATCTGAGGGCTCTTTTATATTGCCTCAGTCCATTTGGGCTACTATAAAAAAAAATCACAAACTGTGTAGATTACAAATAACAGAAGATTATTTCTCATAGTTCTGGATCCCAGGAGTTCAACATGAGGGCATCAGCAGATTCAGTGTCTATTGAGGTCCTACTTTCTGATTCTTAGATACTATCATCTTGCCACGTCCTCCCATGGTGGAAGGGCACTCGATTCCACTGGATTCTCTTTTATAAAGGCCCTAATTCATTAATGAGGACTCCCCCCTCATGACTTAAGTAGCTGCAAAAAGCCCCATGTCTACCAACATCTTTGGGGGTTAAAATTTCAACACGTGAATTTGGAGGGGACACAAGTCTTCATAGTATAGTATATGTACAAAATCTAAAGAGAATCCTTAATAAAACGGTAACAATAACAGGGTCATGGTACTCATTTTACTTAAGAAGGATTCAACTGAGAAAAGGAACTGTACTTGGGGGAAGCAGCCAGAAGCAATACATTATGGAGCCTATGCCACAGACACCTTATCATATTCTCATGAAGTAGAATATCAAATCTCTACTATTGGTGGTAGTGGTGGTGGTATATATTCTCCCCACGCTAATTTCTGCTTCAGATGGCCTCTGCTTTTCGGACTGTAACATACCACCACACTCCCTGGTTACCACCATCCCTACTGCTGGACACCTATGTTACTTTCATTGGATGCTGCAGTTCCTGAAAGACACAGATACTTCTGCAAGGTACTATTACTGTTTCTCAATTCACTTCATCCGCATAAGTCTTACGATTTATGCTCAGCAATGCTACTTCCTTAGGCACTACTGTCTCATCCAGGTTCCTCTGCCAAACATCTTTTCTGCTCCACTGCTGCTTGCACTTAGCTTCTGCCAAAGATTCCCTGTAATCTTTGCACTCCTGTGACTCTGCTGTGCACTATAGTGAAGGAGGAGAAATAATTCTGTCTTTTCCTATCAGTGTTTTAATTCCTATCAAGAAGTAGCATAGAACTTCCTATAGCCAACAGAGTAAAACTACATTTCCTATATTTACAAATAAATCCTAGCTGCTTCTCAAGACACAGACACGGATTCACTGGAAGTTAAACAAGAGGTAAATCAGCGTTAGATGTTACTAGGTGACCCGATTTGCACAGTAACAGGAAGCATGCATATAAGGACAAAGCTTGCCTCTACTGCCTGCTCATCAGGGACTATTTGCCAGGCTGAGGGGTTCTGCTGAATTGCTCTTTCCAATGTCTTTGGAAATGAATCACAGGGCCTTCCAGTTTTAGGAAAATACTGAACTTGCTTTTTTCAAACATTGCAGAAGCTGACATAAAGACAACAGGGTCTCACCTTGATTCTGAAGTTTTCACTTCAATCCAAAAGCTATGTTAAACGTACCTCCTTGGCTAGACCATGTGACTGAGCCCCTTCCCCCTCCCTCCCCCCCCCACCGCGCCCCCATTTAGCTCCAGGAAGGAAGCAGAACCAGAAAAGAACCTGCATAGAATTAGGTATGCTGCCATTCATCATTCTGTCTCGCTACTCATATATTTTCAGTAGAAGCAATGATACAACTAGATACCTGGGCTTTTGAGATTTAATGCATAAGCATTTAAGGTTCCCAGGATTTAGGCAGGGTCTCAAAGGTAGGTGGCCTTCCTATTTTCATTGCACTCATAAAAAAAAACAAAAACAAAAACAAAAACAAAACTTAATATGGAACCTGTCACAAATTTGCATATCATCTTTGCACAGTGGCCAGGCTAACCTTCTCTGTATCATTCCAACGTTAGCATATGCACTGCCAAAGCAAGCATCCCTAGTAAAAATCCTAATGTCCCTTCTAGGAGCAGAGTTTGAGTACTAGGCCACACTTATCAACTGACTCTTCCTTTCAGATGTATTTTTTTTTTCCAGTTTTTTAGGATACTTTTATTCCCAGGTTCAAGGTCAATCTCTGAGATCAACTGAAGCTGGAATCTTCTTTCACATTATGCCCACTAAGTTAAAAGTGAATATTTGCTCTAATGTTGTTTATATTTCTCTTAATAAATATAATAGAAAGGAACAAAGAATAAAAACCACGAGTATATATGATCAGAGCTTTTCAAGTTGACTGGAAGATGGAATTGTTCAGAAGGACTTATCTCTTTAGTAAACCAACTTAGAAAACAAGATCATAGAAGATCTGAAATCTTAATTCAATTGGGATATGTGATAGAGAACAATAACTGTGGTCAGATTAGCTACATTTTCAAATAGAAAAACTAAGCTGCAGGATATTATATACTGCTCTTATTTAAAATTGAAAGCAACCCAGAGATACTTATGCATTTTTAAAATGACTTTAATTGGCTCATTTCACACCAGGAAGTCAGTGTTTGTTAAATTATTAAGAAAAGACATCATATAATGATACGGGTCAAGTTCTTTATAAAACGTCTTTACAATGAAAAATTTACTGCAGTGAGTATATTGTCAAGGCACAGGTTAGTGAACTATAATGCTTTGGGGGTCTTAAAATAGTAAAATCAAGAAACTGGTAATTCAGTATGACAAATGCTTTTCTTTTCACCAGACTGCTAAAAATCCTCATATTTCATTTTTATTCTCTTCTTTATTAACCCTCATTCAAATGTAAAAGGATGGTGTGGGAAATGAACCTTAAATGGACCACTCTTGCCTTTCTGGAAAATTATACTAATCACATTATCTTATTGTCCAATTAAATAAATCATCTTTTCTGGTAGTAGTACAGTGACATTATCACCTTTTTAATATCTCAGGAACAAAATGCACAGCTGAAACACTTCCTCCAAATAAGAGAATATCAGCATGAGCCCCAACATATCTATTCCAGTGCATCTCTGATTTTCTACAAATAACCTTTAAAAAGATCAAATATTAATTTGAGATATTAAGTATGTTTAAACCTAAGTTGCCCTAAATCAATATTTTTTACTTGATGTTCATTTGTAACCTCAAAATGGCACATATTTCAGGTGCATGTGTGCATTTGAAATTTGTGATGAAAAGAATTCCTAACTTTAATCAAATTATCAAAGAAACCACCGAAGTTGCTTAAAAATTATTTTCTCAATCATTTCTGGATTGAAGCATCGCAATGCCCAATTGGTCAAATATCAGCTGAAGGACTGAGGCTTAAAATAAGCTCATGACAAAAGATTTCAAGAAGCATCAGGTTGGTTACTCCTCACTTGATAAATAAGATCTACAATAACAGTGCTGCCTGGCTCAGTACATGGTCCTTAGCCCGATTCTCATTTATCTTAACATCCATATACTATCATAAATTTGAGATAGGATTTCAAGGAGGATAGACCAAATTACTGGTCCGTCGCCAGGAGAAGAGATGGAAACAGATCTTCAAAGATTAATGCTGCCTTGTCACCACAAACTCCTCTATCATCTTAAAGCTAGGAAGAGCGCTAGCTTACCAAGGAGGAGTAGGCCACTTCTGCTTCCTCAGAGACTTAAGGTGATATGGATATTAAAGACTTTCAGGTGTATAAACCCGAATACCCTGATATCATGCACAGAGTTCCTTTCTTCCCTAGTCAGGGTGCTTTCCTCACCACTGGAGACCTGTCCAGATCGAGCATATAAAGCTTCTTGAAGCCCTTTTACACTTATGGATAGCTCTGGACCTGACTCTCAACTTTTCTTGATCTCAAGCTATAGGGATGCTGGGATCTCTTTATATGACCCCAAGAAGGTCCAATGGCTTTTACTCTAAGCTTTTAATTGATTAGTCACTTGCCATTTTTATTATCTTTCTTCAGAACATCAATTACTCCCACCAACAAGTATCTTCTTTTTCATTACTCTTTCTCCTAAATGTCTCACAGACTGATACATCTAGCAAATTACTAACTTGTTCTCAAGTATAACATACACTTCACTACCAGTGAAAGTCTGAGCAACCACATTGCTACCTTGGGCTAATGTCTACTCATACTCAAACCAACTACCTGGATTCTCCTTGCCAGCACCTGGCTGTAGATACAGTTCCAAAATCCCTTCACATCTTTCTGGACCCATATCTGGCACTGTCTGTAATGAGCTGAATTTCCTAGTATACAAACTCTGAGCTTTATTTGAGTACAGTGAGCTTACTAGGGTGTGTTCTTGAAGGGAAACAGGAGGAAATAAAATTAGGCTGAGGAAGAAACTGGACTACGATGAAGTCATACAAGGCCTCTGCCATTCCACAAGGGGCTATAAAGCAAGAATGGTCCTCCAGAGCTTTCTCATGTTGGGACATGGAGCAAGGTTTATATAACCAGTCCCAGGTTTCAGAAGAAAGTATGACCAGAGGAAAAGTGGCTCTCTTTGGCTGAAGGCAACTCGCAGAGAATTGGCAGATAAGGCTGTGCTATAGTCTGTAGATTTATATCCCCTGCACCAAATTCATACGCCAAAATTCTAATCCACAAGGTGATGATTTTAGGAGGTGGGGCCTTTGGGAGGTGTTAGGTCATGAGAGCGCAATTCTGATTGGGATTAGGGCTTCTGAAAAGGAGACCCCAGAGAGCTAGCTTGTCCCTTCCACCCCATGAGGTGATAGCACCATCTATAAACCAAGAAATGGACTCTTACCAGCCACCACACTGAATCTGCTGTTGCCAAGATCTTTGACTTCCCAGCCTCCACAACTGTAGAAATAAGTGTTGTCTATAAGCCACCCAACACATGGTAATTGTTATAGCAGCCCAAACAGATGGAGATAGGCTGTCTGTATCTGCAGCACTCCAGCAACCAGTAGAATCATTCCTTCAGTTCTGAAAAGTAACATGAGGGTGCAACACAGCATACACTAAAATAGTGCAATTAAACTGAATAACTAGCACAGTCATCAACGACCAAAGGTTTATTGCTCATTGATGCCTGGCTAAATCAGACCTGAGGACCCTTTCATTTCCCCGTTATTAGAAGATAATAACTATTTAGTTAAGAAAATTGATAAACTACTCAGCTAGTAAGAAAAATACTCAACATATACGTGAAAAAGAAATGAAACCAAATCAAAACAAATGTCTGTTAAGAGCTTGGTTATAGAGTAGATACTCAATACTTCTTGCATGGTTAAAATTCTTGGACACAATTAACTAACATTCAAATTACATCACCTTTTTATACATTCAAGGGACCAGCATCTATTTCCTTCTCTCCTATTCTTCCACCCGAGGCCAAGTGGGAGGTATGAGGGCAGAGTGAGTGGCTACAGGAAGCTTTAGGGAGATTCCAAGGATGGGAAGTGAGGCAGCATGAGGAGCCAAATTTGAATTTGAATCTTAGTAGGCGACAGTGAGACTTAAGCATTGAATGTGGAAAGAGAAGAGTCAGGAGGAACACTCCCACGAAATTCAGGGGCTTAGTTTCAGAGATAAGCACATTAACTTCATGCTGGGAAGGCCAATATGATATTGTATAAGAGAGATGTTGCATGAGAAATATTACAAAGAATCCAAGTGGATAATCATTTTGAAGTTCTTGCTAAACCATTTTCTAGAACAATTTTAGATTAACAGGAAGATTATGAAAATAGTGAGTTGAGTTCCCATATAACCTACATTCAGTTTTTCCATTATCATCTTATATTAGTATGGTAACATCGTTACAGTTAATCAACCAATATCGATGTATTATTTTTTTTTTCCCATTTTATTTTATTTTATTTTTTTTTTTTAATTTTTTTTTATTTTTTAATATATGAAATTTACTGTCAAATTGGTTTCCATACAACACCCAGTGCTCATCCCAAAAGGTGCCCTCCTCAATACCCATCACCCACCCTGCCCTCCCTCCCACCCCCCATCAACCCTCAGTTTGTTCTCAGTTTTTAACAGTCTCTAATGCTTTGGCTCTCTCCCACTCTAACCTCTTTTTTTTTTTTTTTTTTTTCCTTCCCCTCCCCCATGGGTTTCTGTTATGTTTCTCAGGATCCACATAAGAGTGAAACCATATGGTATCTGTCTTTCTCTGTATGGCTTATTTCACTTAGCATCACACTCTCCAGTTCCATCCACGTTGCTACAAAAGGCCATATTTCATTTTTTCTCATTGCCACGTAGTATTCCATTGTGTATATAAACCACAATTTCTTTATCCATTCATCAGTTGATGGACATTTAGGCTCTTTCCATAATTTGGCTATTGTTGAGAGTGCCGCTATAAACATTGGGGTACAGGTGCCCCTATGCATCAGTACTCCTGTATCCCTTGGATAAATTCCTAGCAGTGCTATTGCTGGGTCATAGGGTAGGTCTATTTTTAATTTTCTGAGGAACCTCCATACTGTTTTCCAGAGCGGCTGCACCAATTTGCATTCCCACCAACAGTGCAAGAGGGTTCCCGTTTCTCCACATCCTCTCCAGCATCTATAGTCTCCTGATTTCTTCATTTTGGCCACTCTGACTGGCGTGAGGTGGTATCTGAGTGTGGTTTTGATTTGTATTTCCCTGATAAGGAGCGACGTTGAACATCTTTTCATGTGCCTGTTGGCCATCCGGATGTCTTCTTTAGAGAAGTGTCTATTCATGTTTTCTGCCCATGTCTTCACTGGGTTATTTGTTTTTCTGGTGTGGAGTTTGATGAGCTCTTTATAGATTTTGGATACTAGCCCTTTGTCCGATGTGTCATTTGCAAATATCTTTTCCCATTCCGTTGGTTGCCTTTTAGTTTTGTTGGTTGTTTCCTTTGCTGTGCAGAAGCTTTTTATCTTCATAAGGTCCCAGTAATTCACTTTTGCTTTTAATTCCCTTGCCTTTGGGGATGTGCCAAGTAAGAGATTGCTACGGCTGAGGTCAGAGAGGTCTTTTCCTGCTTTCTCCTCTAAGGTTTTGATGGTTTCCTGTCTCACATTCAGGTCCTTTATCCATTTTGAGTTTATTTTTGTGAATGGTGTGAGAAAGTGGTCTAGTTTCAACCTTCTGCATGTTGCTGTCCAGTTCTCCCAGCACCATTTGTTAAAGAGACTGTCTTTTTTCCATTGGATGTTCTTTCCTGCTTTGTCAAAGATGAGTTGGCCATACGTTTGTGGGTCTAGTTCTGGGGTTTCTATTCTATTCCATTGGTCTATGTGTCTGTTTTTATGCCAATACCATGCTGTCTTGATGATGACAGCTTTGTAGTAGAGGCTAAAGTCTGGGATTGTGATGCCTCCTGCTTTGGTCTTCTTCTTCAAAATTACTTTGGCTATTCGGGGCCTTTTGTGGTTCCATATGAATTTTAGGATTGCTTGTTCTAGCTTCGAGAAGAATGCTGGTGCAATTTTGATTGGGATTGCATTGAATGTGTAGATAGCTTTGGGTAGTATTGACATTTTGACAATATTTATTCTTCCAATCCATGAGCATGGAATGTCTTTCCATTTCTTTATATCTTCTTCAATTACCTGCATAAGCTTTCTATAGTTTTCAGCATACAGATCTTTTACATCTTTGGTTAGATTTATTCCTAGGTATTTTATGCTTCTTGGTGCAATTGTGAATGGGATCAGTTTCTTCATTTGTCTTTCTGTTGCTTCATTGTTAGTGTATAAGAATGCAACTGATTTCTGCACATTGATTTTGTATCCTGCAACTTTGCTGAATTCATGTATCAGTTCTAGCAGACTTTTGGTGGAGTCTATCGGATTTTCCATGTATAATATCATGTCATCTGCAAAAAGCGAAAGCTTGACTTCATCTTTGCCAATTTTGATGCCTTTGATTTCCTTTTGTTGTCTGATTGCTGATGCTAGAACTTCCAGCACTATATTAAACAGCAGCGGTGACAGTGGGCATCCCTGTCGTGTTCCTGATCTCAGGGAAAAAGCTCTCAGTTTTTCCCTGTTGAGGATGATGTTAGCTGTGGGCTTTTCATAAATGGCCTTTATGATCTTTAAGTATGTTCCTTCTATCCCGACTTTCTCAAGGGTTTTTATTAAGAAAGGGTGCTGGATTTGGTCAAAGGCCTTTTCTGCATCGATTGACAGGATCATATGGTTCTTCTCTTTTTTTTTGTTAATGTGATGTATCACGTTGATCGATTTGTGAATGTTGGACCAGCCCTGCATCCCAGGAATGAATCCCACTTGATCATGGTGAATAATTCTTTTTATATGCTGTTGAATTCGATTTGCTAGTATCTTATTAAGAATTTTTGCATCCATATTCATCAGGGATATTGGCCTGTAGTTCTCTTTTTTTACTGGGTCTCTGTCTGGTTTAGGAATCAAAGTAATACTGGCTTCATAGAATGAGTCTGGAAGTTTTCCTTCCCTTTCTATTTCTTGGAATAGCTTGAGAAGGATAGGTATTATCTCTGCTTTAAATGTCTGGTAGAACTCCCCTGGGAAGCCATCTGGTCCTGGACTCTTATTTGTTGGGAGATTTTTGATAACCGATTCAATTTCTTCGCTGGTTATGGGTCTGTTCAAGCTTTCTATTTCCTCCTGATTGAGTTTTGGAAGAGTGTGGGTGTTTAGAAATTTGTCCATTTCTTCCAGGTTGTCCAATTTGCTGGCATATAATTTTTCATAGTATTCCCTGATAATTGTTTGTATCTCTGAGGGATTGGTTGTGATCATTCCATTTTCATTCATGATTTTATCTATTTGGGTCATCTCCCTTTTCTTTTTGAGAAGCCTGGCTAGAGGTTTGTCAATTTTGTTTATTTTTTCAAAAAACCAACTCTTGGTTTCGTTGATCTGCTCTACAGTTTTTTTAGATTCTATATTGTTTATTTCTGCTCTGATCTTTATGATTTCTCTTCTTCTGCTGGGTTTAGGCTGCCTTTGCTGTTCTGCTTCTATTTCCTTTAGGTGTGCTGTTAGATTTTGTATTTGGGATTTTTCTTGTTTCTTGAGATAGGCCTGGATTGCAATGTATTTTCCTCTCAGGACTGCCTTCGCTGCATCTCAAAGCGTTTGGATTGTTGTATTTTCATTTTCGTTTGTTTCCATATATGTTTTAATTTCTTCTCTAATTGCCTGGTTGACCCACTCATTCGTTAGTAGGGTGTTCTTTAACCTCCATGCTTTTGGAGGTTTTCCAGACTTTTTCCTGTGGTTGATTTCAAGCTTCATAGCATTGTGGTCTGAAAGTATGCATGGTATAATTTCAATTCTTGTAAACTTATGAAGGGCTGTTTTGTGACCCAGTATATGATCTATCTTGGAGAATGTTCCATGTGCACTCGAGAAGAAAGTATATTCTGTTGCTTTGGGATGCAGAGTTCTAAATATATCTGTCAAGTCCATCTGATCCAATGTATCATTCAGGGCCCTTGCTTCTTTATTGACTGTGTGTCTAGATGATCTATCCATTTCTGTAAGTGGGGTGTTAAAGTCCCCTGCAATGACCACATTCTTATCAATAAGGTTGCTTATGTTTATGAGTAATTGTTTTATATATCTGGGGGCTCGGGTATTTGGCGCATAGACATTTATAATAGTTAGCTCTTCCTGGTGGATAGACCCTGTGATTATTATATAATGCCCTTCTTCATCTCTTGTTACAGCCTTTAATTTAAAGTCTAGTTTGTCTGATATAAGTATGGCTACTCCAGCTTTCTTTTGGCTTCCAGGAGCATGATAAATAGTTCTCCATCCCCTCACTCTCAATCTAAAGGTGTCCTCAGATCTCAAATGAGTCTCTTGTAGACAGCAAATAGATGGGTCTTGTTTTTTTATCCATTCTGATACCCTATGTCTTTTAGTTGGCGCATTTAATCCATTTACATTCAGTGTTATTATAGAAAGATATGGGTTTAGAGTCATTGTGATGTCTGTATGTTTTATGCTTGTAGTGATGTCTCTGGTACTTTGTCTCACAGGATCCCCCTTAGGATCTCTTGTAGGGCTGGTTTCGTGGTGACAAATTCCTTCAGTTTTTGTTTGTTTGGGAAGACCTTTATCTCTCCTTCTATTCTAAATGACAGACTTGCTGGATAAAGGATTCTCGGCTGCATATTTTTTCTGTTTAGCACACTGTAGATATCGTGCCAAGCCTTTCTGGCCTGCCAAGTTTCAAAGGAGAGATCAGTCACGAGTCTTATAGGTCTCCCTTTATATGTGAGGGCACGTTTATCCCTTGCTGCTTTCAGAATTTTCTCTTTATCCTTGTATTTTGCCAGTTTCACTATGATATGTCGTGCAGAAGATCGATTCAAGTTACGTCTGAAGGGAGTTCTCTGTGCCTCTTGGATTTCAATGCCTTTTTCCTTCCCCAGTTCAGGGAAGTTCTCAGCTATAATTTCTTCAAGTACCCCTTCAGCACCCTTCCCTCTCTCTTCCTCCTCTGGGATACCAATTATGCGTATATTATTTTTTTTTAGTGTATCACTTAGTTCTCTAATTTTCCCCTCATACTCCTGGATTTTTTTATCTCTCTTTCTTTCAGCTTCCTCTTTCTCCATAACTTTATCTTCTAGTTCACCTATTCTCTCCTCTGCCTCTTCAAGCCGAGCCATCGTGGTTTCCATTTTGTTTTGCAATTCGTTTAAAGCGTTTTTCAACTCCTCGTGACTGTTCCTTAGTCCCTCGATCTTTGTGGCAAGAGATTCTCTGCTGTCCTGTATACTGTTTTCAAGCCCAGTGATTAATTTTATGACTATTATTCTAAATTCACTTTCTGTTATATTATTTAAATCCTTTTTGATCAGTTCATTAGCTGTTGTTATTTCCTGGAGATTCTTCTGAGGGGAATTCTTCCGTTTGGTCATTTTGGAGAGTCCCTGGCGTGGTGAGGACCTGCAGTGCACTTCCCCTGTGCTGTGGTGTATAACTGGAGTTAGTAGGCGGGGCCGCAGTCCGACCCGATGTCTGCCCCCAGCCCACTGCTGGGGCCACAGTCAGACTGGTGTGTGCCTTCTCTTCCCCTCTCCTAGGGGCGGGATTCACTGTGGGGTGGCGTGTCCCGTCTGGGCTACTTGCACACTGCCAGGCTTGTGTTGCTGGGGATCTGGCGTATTAGCTGGGGTGGGTAGGCAAGGTGCACGGGGGCTGGAGGGGCAGGCTTAGCTCGCTTCTCCTTAGGTGATCCACTTCAGGAGGGGCCCTGTGGCAGCGGGAGGGAGTCAGATCCGCTGCCGGAGGTTTGGCTCCGCAGAAGCACAGAGTTGGGTGTTTGCGCGGAGCGAGCAAGTTCCCTGGCAGGAACTGGTTCCCTTTGGGATTTTGGCTGGGGGATGGGCGGGGGAGATGGCGCTGGCGCCTTTGTTCCCCGCCAAGCTGAGCTCTGCCGTCCGGGGGCTCGGCAGCTCTCCCTCCCTTTGTCCTCCAGCCTTCCCGCTTTCCGCGCAGAGCTGTTAACTTATGACCTCCCAGACGCTAAGTCGCGCTTGCTGTCGGAACACAGTCTGTCCGGCCCCTCCGCTTTTGCCAGCCCGACTCGGGGGCTCTGCTTGGCCGGCGAGCCGCCCCTCCGCCCCGGCTCCCTCCCGCCAGTCCGTGGAGCGCGCACCGCCTCGCCGCCCTTCCTACCCTCTTCCGTGGGCCTCTGGTCTGCGCTTGACTCCGGAGACTCCCTTCTGCTAATCCTCTGGCGGTTTTCTGGGTTCTTTAGGCAGGTGTAGGTGGAATCTAAGTGATCGGCAGGACGCGCTGTGAGCCCCGCGTCCTCCTACGCCGCCATCTTCCGGAACCTCTCGATGTATTATTATTATATATTGTTATTCAGATTGAGTTTTTCCCTAATTTCCTTTTTCTCTTCCAGAATCCCAACCAAGGTACCACATTCCAACTAGTTGTCATGTCTCTCTAGATTCTTCTTGACTATATCAGTTTCTTACACTTTCCTTGTTGTTGAAGACAGTCAGATATTTTGTAGAATGTGTTTCTATTGAGATTTTCCTGATGTCTTCTTCATTATTAACATGAGGTTATGGGATTCCAGGAGGGAAATCACAAGGAAAGGTACCATTCTTATCACATCAGGAATAAATAATAATGTGCCTTAATCACTGTTGATATTAATGATCACCTGAGGTAGTGATTATCAGATTTCTCCACTGTAAAGTATCTCTACCCCCATCCCTTTTCCACACTGTATTCTTTTGAAGTTACTATGCACAGCCCACATGTAAGAAGTGGTGAGCAATACTCGGCTTCCTCATGGTTAAACTACCTACGTAAATTATTTTTCAATTCTTCTTAACAGGAATTTTGTCTCACATCTGCATTTATTTATCCATTCATTTCTTTACATCAGCATAGATTCACAGATACGTATTTGACCCTTTTGGCTACAGATCAGTACTACTTTTTTTGCTCAGATTATTCCTGTTGTGACCATTGGGAGTTTCATTCAATTGGTTCCTGTATTCCACTGACATACCTCCCCATTGTGGTATTTTATTTTATTTTATATTTTATTTGGGGGGGGCACACCCTTTCTTTCTTTACTATACAATGATACAGTCTCATCTTATATATTTCCTCTTTCTTAGAATCAAACATTTCTCCAAGGAGCCGCAACTCATTTTACTGGAGAATGATATTAGAAGCCAAGATCTGGGTGGAAGGTATGCTCAGAGCTACTCGGATGTCATTTTTAGGTTCTTTTCAGCTGACAGAATAAAGAAATACATGCATGTGTACTAACATACATACATTGACAAATATAACTGTCAGTAGATAGATATTAATCTAACTATGAATTTAGTGTGATCTCTGATTCTAATCCATTGCCACATGGATCATTCTAGCTTGCTTAACTCGTTTATCTGCAAACTTCCATTTCAACAGTTAGGAAACTGGTCTTTCATCTGCCATCATTTGTTATAGTTTAATTCCAGTATACAAGTGTAGAAATATCAGAATTATTAATTGGCACACTCGTAAGAAAAAATTTCATTAACTAGAGTATACCCTATGTTCATTTTCTTTCCAAAATTTTAAAATCAACACCTTTTCCCCCAGATTGTTTGACATACTTATAGTACAGTTACATTGTTTTCATATTATGCACTCCATTCTGTAATTCCTAAAAGCTCAAATTATTTTATAAAACGTGCATACAGTAAGGTTTATTCTTCGTGTTGCGAAGTTCAATAGTTTTAAATGAATGAACTGTGTCTTATATCCAAAACTGTAGTATCAAATAGAATATTTTTATCACTCTAAAAATCCCCCCCACTTCACCTATTCAACCCTTGTCTTCCCTTCCTGACCCACCGGTAGTCACTGATTATTTTTTCTGTCTCTACCATTTTGTATTTCCAAAATGGCACACACTGGAATCATTCATTATCAAGTCTCTTTAGAGTCACTTATTTTACTTAGAATTATCCTATGACCCATCTAAAAATGTTCATCATGCAATAACTTATTTTTATTGCTAATATTTTATTTTATTGATTTACCACAGTTTGTTTATGCATTCACTTACTAAAAGATATTTGGTTGCTTCCAGTTTTGGATGATGATGAAAAAACGGTTATAAACATTCATGTGTATATTTTTGTCTGGAGATAGTTTTCAAACCCATTGGGTATATATTTAAAAAACCTGACTGTTAGATGGTATTTTAACACTACATTTAGCTTTGTCAGATACTACCATACCTTATTCAAAAGTGGCTGTACCATTCTGCCACTCAGCACTGAAAGAGCCCTTCTGTTGTTGTACACCCACCAGAAATTGACATTGGCACTATTTTTTGTTTTAGCCAATCTAAACAATCTAATCTAATGCTTCAGCATACATAGTGTTATCTCATTGCTGTTTTTTAAATTTTCTATTGCCTAATGACCAATAATGCATAGTATCTTTTCACTTTTTTGTTTTTTTAGAGAGAGAGAACAAGTTGAGGAGTGGGAGAGTAGGGCATAGGGGGAAAAAGAGAATCTTAAGCAGGCTCCGTGCTCAGTGTGGAGCCTGACACAAGGCTCGATCCCATGACTCTGGGATCATGACCAGAACCAAAATCAAGAGTCAGACACTCAACCGACTGAGCCACCCAGGCACCCCTCTCTTCATATACTTATTTGCCATCTATGTATCTACTTTTAAGATGCCTATTCAGATCTCTTGTTCTTTTTTTAAATTGGGTTGTTTTCTTAATGTTTAAAGATTTCTTTGTATGTTTCGGATGTGGCCACACTTTGGTACAATTGTAACTTTAAATCTTATAGAAAATATTTTCTTACAAATGTTAATTTCTAGCAAATTCTACTTTATCGAGAATTCCATCACCCTAAAACGTTCTTGGCAAGTTTCTTTTACCACAAAGGTCACAAGAAGAAAGAGTAATAATCTCCTAAAAATAGAATTATCTTGACTAACAATAGTTGTACATGCACTATAAAAGTTGGTGAAACAAAGGGGCACATTAATGACCCAAATAGTTCTAGCAAATGTGTGGAAATGTAAGTGACATTATGGCATTAAATATTTCTATTCGTAGCACCTCTTATTCCTCCTTCTGCTCCATATATCCCCCCCCCCAACATCTCCTTCTTTTCCCATAGAATTAACAAAAATGTTATATAACTGCAATTGTCATGTTTTAAAAATTCCTCCTTATTCCTTCTAGATTCGGTTATGTCCAATAGCCTACTCTGTTTCATTATTGTAGTGTTCTTCCACATACATATCAGTAGGAATAGCAAAGTCTTAAATTCTAAAGAACACTTCTGATTACCAAAGATCCCTAGAAGCTTCCTTGGTTTGATTTTCTGATTAAGCATTCAAGTCAGAATTACCAACAAAGATTAGCTGCTGCTTAGAAGACAGGTCAAGCAAGAGGTCCTGATCAGACACAGAAAAACCGTATGTGTTTGAAATATTTGTAATGGGTCTGGATATTATTTTAAGAGATGTGTAAAAGACACTGCATGTCTTATATAATTGGACTTCAAGACCGGTAGTTATTTTTACAAAGTATATTGAACTGTCAAAGACTGCAAGTTGGAATTAAAAATGATTGAAAAAGTATACTTGGAACTAAGCTGAAATTAAAATGAAATCCACCTATTATTATGTAAAGTTTTGCTAAGTAAGTTGAAGATCCTCATACAGAAAAAAATAATAGAGAATTAGCTTATCAAGAGGCATTGGATACATTCCATAAATGCATCCATTTATTAAGTGAGAAATAAAGAATAACCATAATATTAGGTAAGTAGATTGATGATGATACTGAAATAAATCATTTTAATTTAAAATCTATTGAGGCTTATGGACAACTTAAACTATGACTTTAAAGATAAATTTCCAAAATTGCTATATAAATCACTGGTATAAGTTGGTATACAGTTGCATGAAGTTTATTATTCTTACAAGGACAACCAAAGAACAAGTAAACATCTTTTATGAAAACATTTCATTGAATCACAGATTTCTTCAACATTAAAAGTTTCTAGGAGATTGAATATTGATTCAACTATTTTAAAATACACTGATATGTAAAGTAGGATTTGTGAAAAACATAGCATTATTGAATATCTTTTGTTATATTTGATATTGAAAATCAATTGAAAACATGTTAATAGTGTGATATGCCACTGAGTAGTTTTAAAATGTAAAACAGACCTCAGCTTCCAAGAACACAGATATATTTTTCTCTATTCTTCCTAAATACAAGTAAAAGCCTTTACTATTCTTAGACTAATAAAGTCTATTCTACACTAAATACAACTAAAAGCCCTTGATACTATATATAAGACAATCATAAGTAAACATGTCAAGAGGCATATTGGCTAGGAACCACTTTGGAACCCAAGGAACAGCACAGTGGTGAGTTCCCTAGGTGTTCTGTTTTACCTCACAGATCTCAGACATGTTGCTGGAAAAGACAGTAACCTGGAAACAATAAATGGCACATCAAAAAAAGACACAGCAAGTTTCCTCTCTAGCCAAAAGACCAAGAAAAAGTCACTATGGGTTTCGAACAGAAAAGAACTACTCTATTTTAGCCAAACACTAAAGAAAAATCTGTGGCCCCAACCTACCCATGTCAGCAAAGGCTGAGACTTCCACAATTGCCAGGTTTTATCTAGTTATCGCAAGCTCAAGGTTCTCTACTAAGATAACCAGAGAAGGCTAAGTATGGAGTCAGAACTTAGGTTTAGTCAGTTAGTAACAAGCCCCATCCCATCTATCTTGTCAATGGAGACTGAATGGGGAACCTGAACTTTCAGCTCTAGCTGGCAGCAATGAGACCATAAATCGTGCTCATTAATGTAAAATATAAAATAAAAATTTTAGGAAAGAATCCATAGGACAAATTCTTTTCGAAAGGCTTCCTGAATTTACACCAAAAGCACCACCTATGAAATGAAAAAAATATAAATTACACTTCATGAAAATTAAAAACTTTTGCTCCGTGAAATACTCTGTTGAGGATAAAATACAAGCTAAACAGTGGGAGAAAATATTTCTAAACTACCTGTCTGAAAAAGAGAATGCTATCTAGAATATATAAAGAATTCTTGGGGCTCAGTCAGTTAAGTATCTGACTCTTGGTTTTGGCTCTGATCATGATCTCATGATTTCCTGAGTTAGAGCCCCACATCAGGCTCTGTGCTGTTTGGGATTCTCTCTCGCTCCATCTCTGCCTCTCCCCCCACTTACACTATCTCTGTCTCTCTCACAGTAAATAAACTTAAAAAAATGTCTCCAAACTCTATAGCAAAAAAAAAAAAAAAAAAAAGAAAAGAAAAGAAAAGAAAAGAAAAGAAAAGAAAAAAGAAATCCAGTTAGAAGATTGGCAAATGTTATTTCACAAAAGAGTACATCCAAGTGGGAAATAACCAATAAAAGATAGGTCCAAAAGTATTTTTCGTTAGGGAAATGACAATAAAAACAAAATATAACTACATATCTACCTTATGGCTAAAACTAAATAGTGACAAAATCAAACGCTGGCAATGATAGACACTACGTTCACCTTCCTGGGGCGGGGGGCCCCAGGATAAGGTATGCTTGCCATTATGACTTAGGAATTGTACTCTCCTGGGCATTTAGCTTAGGGAAATAAAAACTTGTTCACACAAAAACTTGTACATAAGTGTTTATAGTAGCTTTAATTGTAATGGTCAAAAGCTGGAAACAATCTTGCCTACAGCAACGAGTAAAGTGTTGATCTGTGGCACATTCATAACACAGACGACCACTGAGTAATAAAAAGGGCCAACTCCAGATGGACACAGTGACTTGACAGATCCCCAGGGAATTCTGCTTCATGGCAAAGCCAACCTCCAAAGATTACATACTGTAGGATTCAATTTATACAGAATTCTTGAAATGACAAAATTCAAAAAACGAAGAAGAAATTCACAGCTGGCAGAATTTAAGAATTCAGGAAGGTTTCCAGATAGCAACAGGAGGATCCTGAACTCAGCTCCTCCCACAGACCCACCAAACGTGCCTCGGCTGCAGAGGGAAGGAGACCGTTGGGAAAACTGACCGCGGCCTTTCGCACGCCGGACAAAGGAGAGAAGGCCCACATCCAAGCAGGTCCACGAACTCGCCCCTGGCACAGTGACCCCAAATCGGGAGGGAACTCAAAAGCAGAGCTTGAACCCCACACTGGGCACCCCAACTTCTAAGACCCGGCACTCAGAGATGAGTACTCAAAACACCCAGCTTTGATGAACAACAGGGGATAGAGCCCAGGAGACCCACAGAGCTGTATGGACCCAGGGAAACGCTCTTCAAGGCCTTCCCAGGGCCCAACTCACCCTTCCCAGGGCCCGGGGCCGAGGCAGCCAATGGAGAGGCGTCCAGACTTCGCGCGAAGGAGGCTCCTCTGCCGGGCTCAGAGCTCCGGCCTTGGCACACACCCACAGGCCTGCTGGCCGGCGGCACAGTCTTGGCGCTCTGCCTTGCTCCCCCCACCAGCACCAGCACCGCCTTTTGGTGGTTGTTGCTTATCAGCTCCAGGTGTTTCAGGCTGGTGTTTAGTTGGTTCTGCTGTTGTTTTGTTTCGTGTTTCTTTTTCCCAGCGAGGCCAGATTCGGGCCTCCCTCTACCTCACTGGAGCCCCGGAGCACACCTCCGCGCTCCCGCACTTACCTCACTCTGGAGCGCAAGTGTCTCCCGAGGGGAAATTTATACCTTGTGGTGACCGAGGGGCGGGGGTGGGGGTGGGGGGGTTGGGGCGGGGGTGGGGGTGGGCGGGTTGAGGCGGCCCAGGGCAGCCTTGACCACCTGCCGGCGGCAGCGTGAACGTTCACCTGTAATTGTTAATCACTTAGCAATGAATAATTTAATTCAGGTTGATTTTGTGGTTGGGTTCAGGTGATACAGAGTTATTTACTTTTAAACATCTATTTTTATGAAAGTGTTTCTCAACTGTAAAATGCTCTGCGGCGCATGGACGTATGATTTTAATCCCATTTAAATCCTGCTTCAATCAACTGATGAAAAGCCTCAATGTGGAACAAAAGAGAAACATCCATGACAAAAATTTAATTTCAAAAAATGGTTGAATTTTTTTTATTATACCTGTGGCTTCATTAGAGATATATAACTTGCATCTGAGATTTTATGAATATATTATAGATTAAATTATTGTCTCTTAATAAGCACAGAGATGTTCATGAAAAGAAGAGACTCCATAATTTTATAGAAACCCAGAAGGAAATAAACTTATCACAAAGAAACAGAGGAAGCTATCTTTTATCAACCTCATAGTACAGGGGCTTTTAATCTTTGTCTCTTGTGATAGGCTTACCAGAATGATGAATAGGAGAGTCTTCATTCTCCCAATTCATTTGAACCAACCTGTGAGTTGACTATGAAGTAAAGAAACAATAGAGTGAAATGAGAGAGTCCTGTGAGCGATAGTTCCAGTATTATCCAGAGCAGAACCTATAGATTATAGATCCTAAATTTAACAATTAAACAAAACAAACAAAAACAGGTTCAGGGATGATCTCAGTAGCACACACATTAAAATTATGGTCTTTTCTTTTTTTTTTCTTTTTACCGTTCATTTATTTTTGAGAGAGATAGAGCGTGAATGGGGGAGGGGCAGAGAGAGGGGGAGACACAGAATCTGAATCAGGCTCCAGGCTCTGCCCGGTCAACACACAGCCCTTCGTGGGGCTTGGAATCCCGAACCGCGGGATTGTGACCTGAGCCGAAGTCTGACGCTTAACCGACTGAGCCACCCAGGTGCCCCAAATTATGGTCTTTTCTAATTGTGATATAAAATATCAGAGATGGAATGAATTCAATACTAATGGACGTTTGATATAGACATATCAAAAATTAATACAACCATTCTTTTGCCTATTGTGATTGTGATTTTTTTTAACTGGAATTTAAAAATTTTGGAAAAGTGAAAACTGCTGAATTTAAAGACATGCATTTGTAAGCATGTTGATAGACTGAAATATAATCCTAAGTGATGAACCGTATTCTTTTTCTAAAAACAACAAACTTAAAAACCTGATTAAAAAAAAAAAAGTTTCCCTTTATCTTTTCTGACTCCTGTACTTCATTCTTTCCATTTCCAACTGGCTTATTAGAAGAGTTTACACTTTTATGTTTGTTTTACCTCAAATTCCATGCATTCTTTCAGGAAACATATTTCAGGAAACAAAACCTAAGGGGTTTGTTAAAAATGCAGATTCTCAAATGCCCAACTGTATTTCCTGAATCAAAATAATAGGCAAGGAAGCTAGAAATCTGAATTTGAAAAAAAAAAATCTCCCCAGGCAGCATATCAAATGTGGAAATACAGATCAAAGAGTAAATTTTCAACAGGAGACATTTCTGTGTGCTGCTAGTCTGCTTGGAGAAAGAAGAAATGGGAAGAAATGCACATAGCTGGGGCTCAGCTTCCCAGTTTTCCCAGAAACTGGTGTTTACACCTCTTTACGTGGAATTAGTTAAGTGTGTGGCAGTGGTATTCTTTTTCCTCGGAGTTGCTCTTTTATTGTCTTTTTTTCAAGAATGTCTTTTGAGACAAGGATCAGAGACGGAAATAACCCGTGGACAAGCAGTGACAGCTCTGGGCGTTTCTGGGGTGGGAGTGCTCAGCCCATGGAGATATCAGTGTATGGATCAGAGTCTGCTAAATATTGGCTTGGGTTCTGTTTCTCCTTCGTTTACGTATTCGAGGTACTTAGTCTTGTCTTTCACTGAGTGCCACTCCACTCTCAAGGCACTAGTACATAAGAACAGTATTTATAGCTTTGGATACAGCCATCCTCATTTAACCTGTCGTCCACTGGGTACAGTGTTTGAGCATAATCTAATCAACTCCTTTTGATGGACTTCAATATAAAATGTCCAAAAATTATCTCCGGGTTGTGTCCTCTGCCAGCCTCTCCCACCCCCAATTTAGCAAATTCTCCTCATGCTTTTTGAAACCCACACATTTACACATACACACACACAGATACTTATCGCATCCTGTAGGGTTGAAGAATATGGAGAAGAAAAGTATTCGGTAGAAAAGAATATGTATTCATTTATTCCTTGTAAGTCCACAGCAGAAAATTCACACATATATGTGCCTTTGTGTACACATAGTTACTCAGTAATGTACACCTGTGTTCTATTACACTAATGTATGCTAATTGCATGTCTTGGTATAAAACAGGGACTGGAAATCTAAGACATGCTCATCATAGTCCACAAAAGTGAAAATATAGCATGACAGAACTATAGCCAGCTATGATCTAGACAACTTATTGTGGGCATCATTAAACATTCGATCAGCATGAACTTCTCACACTCCCTCAAAGACAAGACATATTTGTATTCCTTCACACCCCCCCTCCCTCAATTCAGCACCCATTCCAGCTGTCTCTCTGGCAGCTATTAACTTATTTCCTGCTAGGAGGAAAGGGATTACTAGCTGTTAGCATTCCAAAATATATACAATTTGAATGGAGACAATTTAAGAGCATCTGTGGATTTGGAAGGAAGCCAAACCAGACAATATACAAGGCAATGCACTTGGCCCAGCCACTTGTTGTAGTGACTCCTTCTTTGGGCAAGAGTGTGCTGTCTTATGAGTGTATCGGGGCCTCATCCTCTAACACCAAATACATGTTCACCTCTCCTGTGCTCATGATATTGTGAATATATACACCTATCAAACTTTGCCACCATCGGGTACATATGCAGGCCACTGTTAAAGCAACAGCTCTCTGCTATGTAATGAACACAAAAACTGTTACTGATGCTGGTTGTGATCAAACAGATGAGACATGTCAGTTATATTAAGACTGTTTTGCAAGTGATGGAACAGCCAACTCAAACTGACCTACATCAAATTGAGTTTGTGCACTCAAATAACTGAGATTTATAGGGGTATCTACCTTTGTGTTTAGCTTATTTTAATTGATGTAATCAGGAATTCGTTTTGTCCCAGTTTTCACCCCTCTTACCACCTGGCTTTATTCTAGGATTCCATGGATCTTTTTTTGTAGCAATAGGCTTACGTTCTAATAAGTTCACTTCAGCCAAAAAGACAATTGTCCTACTCTTTTGAAAGATCCAGCAAAAATCTAAGTCTTACATCATTGAGTAGGTCAAACGCTCTTCCCTGAATCCAACACCTACTGCCAGAAGAAATACTTTATGTTTTAACAAGCCCATGGACCTTGTTTCTTCCTGGAGTTTGGAGGCAGAGTCAACTCTACATAAAATTCATGAATTAAAATCGGAGGATGAGTTGGTGGCCACGGAAGGATCTGCATACCGTCTAACAGGGGAAAAGTGTTTGATGCTGAATGGGAAAGTTAATAGATACCCATTATATCTACAGTAGCAAAATACTGGCATCCATGCCAGCACTCGCCGACATCCATCCATAGCAGGCGTTTTTATTCATCTTAGCCCCATTCCGATTACACTTACAACCTGTCCCGTAATTTTCTTCAGTGTACTCTCCAGGAAACAACTAGTAGTTCCCCTGAGCAAACTTAATATGACCTCCTTTGTTATGCTACACGCGACAATACTCTTGAGGACTGTGGACAAAACCCTGCATATGTGTTGATAACTCACCCTTGATCTCTCACCCTCAAATGTATCTAAGTCCTTCTTGAGTCTACTTATACTTTTGACTTTTCCACCTCTCAGGATAATTAATTATCTTCCTGCCTCTATTTCTAGAGGCATATCAAGTAGTTCAGTCTATTGCCTATTATATCTGGCTTTACATCTTCAATTTAAGGCTGAATTTTCAGTTAAATAATAGAAGCATTCAGATGTTAAAGAGCCAAATGTCAGAAAGATGCAGACAAAACTGGAAACTTAATTTTGATCTCCGGTGATATGTGACGAATCAAAAGAACACAAAGTTGATGTGTGTTTAGACTCACCTCTAAAGGAACAAACATTTATCTCACATATAGAAAATGGCTTTTGGATAATATTTGAATTGCTGCACAACTCTTAAAACCGTATAAAGACTTATATTATCATGTGCATCCATAGAATCTGGCTTTCTGACTGTAACATGTTAAAATGTCATCCACTGACTTAGTAGGAAGTATGTGAAGATTGAAACCTCTATACTTTATTCCAAATCCAACACCTCAGAAGATAGATGACAGGTATGTATGCATCTCTGTTGCCATTTAAACTATCATTCTTACATTAACCATCCTATTTTGCTCTGAAATTATAAAAATCTGTTTGTTAAAATACATTCCAAATAATATGCAAATCAAAGAAATTCTGATATTGGTAATGGAAAAAAATCATGAAATGACTCAATTTACAAGCTTCAGATATTTTTTTCAAATATATAAATATTTGGGTGCTGTGTATGTATTTATACACACTCTTGCATACAGAGCATGGCCAGAAAGATACTTAATAGCTAGATTTCTTATTTAAGTCCGTAAGTGACATATGAAGATGGTAATGGTGTTGTAAAGGTGGCAGGAATCATTTCATGGTAGCATTTGGCATTATAGTGCTACTAGTAACAACTATAAATATATCGTGAATTTCTAATAAAGTGTTATGATTTCCCTTGGAAGGTTACAGCGGTTTCTTTTCTATATATTTTTAAATCGGGGGTTGTTAATGTCATCTAATTAGTTGACTTTGCTTAACCACATGCAGTATCATGCACCTCTGTAATATCACTTGTTTTTAAAAATTGTCTATCATTTTTTAAGGTCACAACCCATAGTGATGATGGGAAGAATGAACCAACAGTTCGATGTTTAGTATTAGTCAATATAGAAAACAGTACTTTACTTCTTTGAGGCAAGGAGCAATTATTCTTATTAATAATTTTGTCAAATGTAATATGTATCCAAATGATAAATATATAAAGGATTTGAATTCTGTGGACAAATGCCAGCTCTTTTCTGATGCCCCCCAGACAGAATCAATAGCTCCAACATCGTCATTCCTATAACAACTTACACAGAAATCACATATGACAGTAACTAGGCTCTGTGGCAAACGGACACATTTATGTGTGTATTCACCCAATATTGTATCTTGAAGCTCAGAGATTCTTTTATCCTTTTCTGGATTCTCAGCATTATTTAGCACATAATAAGTGTTCACATAACATTTTTTAACTTGATATAAAATAAGGAAATGTAGGGTGTTTTGTACCCATGTGACAGTATATAGGATGCTAGACAAAATTTCCAAATCAAACTGACCACTTACCATCAGATTTCATCCTCAAAAAAAAGCAAAATTTTGTTACATAGCAACACGAGCTCAGTTTTCAGGCATAAAAGCTTAGCATCAGTTTTCACTGTGCTATCCTTTCTGTCTAGTCCCAATATGGTGCTTATTCTTTTGTACTTCCCTTTATGATATTTGTCATAGACAAGCTCCTGATTTTATTTTTAGGCTCCCTAATTCAGTATCAATTCTACCACCTTAGCCTGGCTTCATCTAAATGTTATCTACAAACTTTTATGATCACACACTACTATTATTAAATATTTCATTAATCATCCATTTCATGTACTTATATTTATAAAATATAATTATAAAATTATAATTTATAAATATAAAGGTTGACCCTTGAACAATGCAGAGGTTAGGGTCACCAACCCCTGTGCAGCTGAAAATCTGAATATAACTTCCGACTTCCAAAACTACTAAGAGACTACTGTTGATTGGAAGCCTTACTGATAACATAAAGTCTATTAATACATATTTTGTATATGTATTATATGCTGTATTCGTTCCTACAGAAAAGAAAATGTTATTAAGAAAATCATAAGGAAGGGGCGCCTGTGTGGCTCAGTCAGTTAGGTGGCCGACTTTGGCTTAGGTCATGATCCCATGGTTCACTAGTTCAAGCCCCATGTCAGACTCTGTGCTGACAGCCCAGAGACTGGAGCCTGCTTCAGATTCTGTGTCTCCCACTCTCTGCCCCTCCCCAACTCGCACTCTCTCTCTCTCTCAAAAAAAATAAATAAACATTAAAAACAATTAAAGAAAATCATAAGGAAGAGAGAAAACATTTGTATTTATAGTACTTTACCATCACCAAAAAATTAAAAACAATGGTTAGAAGCAATAAATCTCTTAAGAATTGCATAAAGGGGGTTAAAAAGTACAAACTTCCAGCTATAAAATAAGTTATGGGGATGTAGTATACAGCATGGTGGCTATAGTTAATAATGCTGTATTGTAGATTTGAAAGTTGCTAAGAGAAGAGACCTTAAAAGTTCTCAACACAAGAGAAAAATGTTTGTTGACTATTTGAGGTGATGGATGGTAACCAGTCTTATTGTGATCATTTCAAAATACACATAAATATGGAATCATTATGTGGTACACCTGAAACTAATACAGATACACACCAATTATATGTCAATAAAAGAATTTTATAACAAAAAAAAATCCACTTCTAAGTTGACCTATGCAGTACACACCTTTGTTGTTCAAGGGTCAATTGTAACACGTAACACATACTCAAAATAAAGGTAATTATTAAAAGTAAGAAAATAAAATAAATTTAAAGTTCTCTCTGCAACCTAAAGAATTAAAACATTCACCTTATTGGAATGTAACATAGTTTATAAAATAATTGATCTCAGTTATCTTATATGATGACTTATAAATTATCTTATAAAATGACTGATTCCTTGTTTTCAATTTTTCCTGGTCTCTTATGCATCCAGTACTCAGTATCTTCTTAAAACACTACTTCCTGCATAATAATGTCCTGATCAGAAATCTATAATGGTTAAGCTCAATTCTGATTCCTCAGTGTCGATTTCAACATTTCTGTACCTAGATTCTTCTCTGCTAATCCAAATGTATTTCCTGCTCTATACTCCTGAGCAACACACACATATTGATTATTCTATGTTATATAACACCTCTTCCCTTTCTCATGTGGTTTGCTCATTTTCTCCACAGGACTTCTACCTGTACCATTTATCTGGCCTATATTACAATAGCACAACAGCCCTAACCCAACCCTACATCATGAATCCTTGTGATCCAATTTCACCCATTCTCGACGCCTAATTTTAGAAGCAGTTGCTCAATGAAGTTTTCCTGGTATATTGATGCAATTTAACCATGCTTTTAAAATAAGGGCACTTTAGGTGTCTAACCCATCACAGGCAGATGTATTCTTGATTCTTTGCCAGAGTCAAATACCTCCTCTTTTTGGTGTTCCGAGGCTCAATTTCCAAAGGTGGTGATGGTGGTGGGAGTGTCCCCTGGGCACTCCAAGCAATGCTCAAAACACTTCCTGGGTTTCCTAGAATTCAAATCGATTCTGACACTACCTCCTGCAGATAGCATCAGATTTCATAGTTTAAAAGTTCAGTCCTATAAGAAGACTGATCCTTCCTACTACAGTTGCCAGTCACAAGCTCAGGTGGTTAACTGTACTTCTGACAGACTGGCTATACATTAGGTTTCCAGGACCTCTTTCTTGGGTTTGATTTATTTGTTAGAGCAGCTCATAGAACTCAGAGAAACATTTTACTTACTAGATCCCAGTTTATTATAAAAGTCAGGGTGCCTGGCTAGCTCAGTCAGAAAAGCATATGAATCATGCTCTCAGCATTGTGAGTTTGAGCCACATGTTGGGTGTAGAGATTACTTAAAAATAAAAAAATCTTTAAAATAAATAAATAGAAGGACAGAAGTCAAGAACAGCTATATGGAAAAGATATATAGGGCAAGGGAATGGAGCTTCCCTGACTTCCAGAAGTGTCATTTTCCCAGCAACAGGTGTTCAACCCAACCCAAAAGTTGTCTGAACCCACTCCTTTTGAGTTTCCAAGGCAGCTTCATTACATAGGCATCATCGATTACATCATTGGCCATTTGTAATTGCTTCAACCTCCAGTGCCTCTCCCCTCCTGGGAGGGCAGGAGGTGGACTGAAAAATCCCAACCCTCTAATCAAATGGTTGTCTCCTTTGGTAATCAGCACCCCCCATCCTCAGGTGTGGCCAAAGTCACCTCATTAATATAACAAAAGGTATCTTTAGCACTCTCAACATTGGAAATTCCAAGGGCTTTAGGAGCTGTGAGTCAGAAACTGTGGCCAGAAACCAAATATATGAATGGCCAACTATGTATTTCTTATAAAGCACAATATTACACCTCCCAAGCATTAAACACACACACACACACACACACACACACACACACACAATTTCCCTATAAGTATTGGATAGTGGTGGCATCAGACACACAGTAGATCCTCTATAAATGCTTAATTTTACTGATAATATTCTTAGGATATATCCCCACTCCCAACTTCAACAACTAAAGTGGGGTCTTAAACAAGAACCCTCAAACTAACATAGTTCTTCTCAGTAATATTTAAACGCCAATCAGATTTCTCACCGTAGAATAAATTGTAGGGCATCTGATCATTTGTAGGCAGCCAAATGTTGTTATCTGGGAATATTTTAATGCTTTATAGGAACTCTAGCCTTTCTGAAATACTCCTAGACACATTTTGTTATCTGAAGGAAACCCATTATTTGTTTTTGTGATGTTTGTGGACAAATATGGAATTAGTCAAAATCTTCTTCTAAATACCAATGACAATAATCCAATAATATCTGATGGTATTAAAATACAACAGTCTTATTCTGGAGTTTAATGAATAATTTTCTATCAACTTGGGACAGATGGATAAAACAGAACAAACAGATTCCTCTGGCTAATAATTACATGTTAAGAAGATAAATTTTTCTTCATTTCTTTGAATTTTATTTTCACTGAGAATATCATGCCAGTTGACATGACATTCTAGTTTTTATTTTTAAAAAGTGGTGTTGTTGGCAAATGTAATTATTAGTCTGCCTGCTTTCAAAAATATAAAAAGAAAATGACTTTAGAAATTTCTAAAGCATTTTGTTAAATGATTGTTTTGTGTCTAATTCTGTTAATTTCGTCAATCTACCTGTTCAAGTGTCAATACATCAGAGCCTTTCCCGCTCTAATCTAGCACTTTTAGAAAATTTTCCAAGGTCTTAGCCTCCTACAATGCTCCTAATCACATTTTCTCAAAATAGATATCTCTGCAGGACTCACTGTTATGTCTCTTACTTTGATTCACACCTTTATCTGGCCTCTTTGAAATTATTATGGACTTCCAGTTGGAATCTCAGATTCGGCCTCCTTATTGGACACTTTAAAAAAAATTCTTTAATAGAATGGTTTATTTATTTAAGTTTTTAATTGTTCGCCAAAATCATAAAACTACCTTTTTGTAGGATCATCTTCTTGTATCTTTGCTCACAAAGAGATCTTTGGGTATCTGTTGTTTAACACAGAGTTTTTCATTATTTATCTAATGGAAAGTTAATCAAGTTAATATTGAGTGTGGTTAATTTTTTTTAGTTTACATTCTTCACTTTACTTCTTCCATTTCAGCATTATAAGCAAACTTAGAGAATATTCTTTTTTAAAAAAATGTTTATTTTTGAGAGAGTGCCAGCAGAGGAGGGACAGAAAGAAGGGGACAGAGGATCCAAAGCAGGCTCCATGCTGATAGCAGTGAGCCAGACGCAAAGGTTGAACCACCAAATCATGAGATCAGGACCTGAGCCAAAATGGGACACTCAACCGACTGAGGTACCCAGGCTCCCTGGATAATATTTCTATGTCTATTAGTTTTCAAGTTCCATTTGAAGACATTACAATTCAGTGGTTCTCAAAGTGTGGCTTGGACCCCTTGCAAGGGGTTAATGAGATCAGATCTGTTTTTCATAATTATACAGACATAATTATACAGACAAAAATATAAGACAAAAATCTTCTATTTTTACTTTCATTCTTCCACAACTGTATAGATAAACTTTCCAAAAGCTAGATGCTTTATATATCACAACAGACTGAATGCAGAAGTGGAAATAATAAAGAAAGATCATTGAAGAAATATCAAACAATGCCACTCTATTAATTTTCTTATTTTTAAAGCATATTTCATAAAAATTGTTATTTATATTAATAGGTAATGTTTATAATGTTATTTAAAGTATTACAAATATTTAAATTTTCTTCCAGTTTTGACTATAGTAAATAATATACATAATATATATAAACAAAACCTCATGGGGTTCTCAATAATTTTTAAAATTGTGAACGTGTTCTGAGAACAAAATTTGAACGCTGTTATTCTTGTCCATAAACAATATAAATTGCATCCCAAATTGGTAAATACATAGTAAAATTTATTTCTTGCAGCTGACACAACAGAAGGAGTGTCTAAGTTCTCAAAACTGACAAGTGTTCAGGCGACAATAGGACCTAGAAAACCTACTTCTGAGCTCTTTGTTCCAGCAAGTTACAATGGATTAGTAACAGAATACACGCTAGAGTTAAATAAAGAATGACAGGAAAATTAGGCTAATTATGTCATCATGAAAGATTCCACTGGCAAAGAAGTGATAAAGAAGGGTTGGAATCAATAAACCCTCTTCAGTGTCATCTGTGTTAGCAAATGAAGTCAACACCCATGACTGCATTCAGTTCTTTAAGAAAGGAATGGGTCTAGATTTCAGAAATCTAGGACTACGTAGTCTTACACAAGTCAATCTATTCCATGTTGCCAAGTAGAGTGTTTAGCTTCTGAACATGCTCTTTTAGAAGGCTGCTAATTCCGGTAACTCATATGGTTTTTAAGTCAGTTTTATTCGGACAGAGCCTAGGCAAATTACCACCTAAAGCTCAAGCAAATTTCATTCATTTTATTTCTGTCTCAGCACCTAGACAATGCAGTCAGTAAATCAACTTCTGAATGTGTTAGTCTGATACTTCCTGACACTCTTATCCTGAAGGTCAGTTTCCAGACTTGGAGAAACCTGGGCCAGTATAAGTTGCCAGTCTGATAATATGCCATTATTATGCTAGGAATAGCCTCTTAAAAACCTACAATAAAATTTCTGGATTTGTAAAAATCTAGCGGCTGAAAATACATGATCAAAGAAAAGACATGATTCCTGGTGAACAGAGGGGAGTATATTTATATAAAATTAGGGTGTTTGTTAATAGAAATAAAGGACATGGCCCATGTTTTTATTTTCCACGGAGAAACTACCATTTTGTGTATATTGATTCTCATGTGAATAACTCAGTAGACATTCTGTGAGAGGTTTGCATGGGTCATCTATTTTCTTTTCTTTCTTTTCTTTTTTTGAAGTCTCAGTTACACCGCAAGAGTAGAAAGTATTATTGGAATTTTTTTTTTAGTTAAATAAAAATGCATGTATATAGCATGGCCATCATTAAATATGATTAATGTGGAAGGGAATATGAAAGCAGTTGTGGGACTAATTTAGAGAGACCAAATAAGTTCTGAGGCAGTGGTGAAAATTAAACTTAGCAATATTTCTTAAAGAAATGCAGTTCTGGAAGCATTTCATCAAACCTAGAGCTTGATGCTTTGAATTGCATATATATTTTGGAATTAGATTGTTTTAGGTGAAACTCTCCTGTTAGTCATGTTTACAGGCGGGCAATCTATCATATTACTTACTATGACTCTTTTCCTTCCTTCGTTCCTTTCTTCCTTCCATTCTTCCTTTCTTCCTTTCTCAACCCTGTTCTCTCTCTTTTGTTTTTGGTTGGTACACTAGGATTGTGGGATTGAATTAGTCATAATCTTTTCTGCATCAAATACTGTCATTATTGTTTGATGCAAAGCTCCATTCTCTCTCTCTTCTTCCCTTCCTACCTCCCTTCCTTCCTCCCTTCGCCTGTTTTCTCTCTCTCATTTTGTGTAACAGTGCACTATTTTACCATTCTTACCCTCATTTTTGATTTATTAAAGTCAAAATATGAACATCTACCTTACCGAAAAGCCATGAATATTGCGCTTGCTGAGTGATTCGTCGTCTGCCATCCTGTGAATTGGTCGACAGTGGGACAAGTGTCAGAGCTGGCACAGTACGTGCTGTGCATGAGATTGTAGTCCTCTAGGCCACCTTTGCAGTGGGTCCCTGGGTGCTCACTGAGCAAGTCCTGATAGCCTATCTGTTTAGTCCTTTTCAATTCAATTGAAAAACACTACCTTTAAGGGGATGGGGAGGGAGAGCCAAAGTAAAATCTGAATTAAGAATTTATGTATTTATTTTTTGCCCAGCTAGACATCTGTTTCCTATTAGACACGGACACCCATGATATAAAGCAGTTGTTTGATGTCATTTTCTAAATTATCACAAAATTCAGCTTATCGTGACTTATTATAACTACATATACTATGCATGCATATAAAGGGGGAATCATCATAAAGATACAAAGAATATTATATATGTTTTAACAGGGATTTACCATGGACACAGAAATCCTTTGATTAGTTCTTTGTTCTTGAAAAATATCTGATATAGCTTTTCTTCATGTGGTTTAAGTTTTTGTGGAGACAAAAATTTGACCTCAGGATCAGAGTATACATAAGGTGGAAATCAAATGTGACTAGCAATTTCCACCCTTATGTCCTAGCCGCTGCTCTGCATGCTGGTATGAGCATCATTACCGAGCTCTCAAACTACCATCATTATGTCTCTCTTCTACTGTACAAGCTGTGGAACTGAGAACATCCACCCCTATCCTCCAGCCTCATGGAGATATGAAGAAGGTTGAATACCTTCAGTGAGCACACATGTCCTCATCCTCTCCTTCTGCTTATTATTTATCTACTTGGATGATTAGGAATGGAACATGAAATGTAAAAATACCTAAAAATGTTTTTATTGAGTGTATATGCTCTTTGGAAATTTTTTATCAAGATCCATTAAGTAGACAGCTCATTTAAAAGACCTTTGAAAATCCAATTTGGATTAAAATGACAGAGTGTTAATGTCACTTACTTCAACTGTAATTGTTTCTTTTTTTTTGTTTTGCCACCGCCGTTTAAAGTATCTCTCATGCTATATTAATTCAATTCCAACACATGTGCTCAAAGTCCTTCCAAACAACTTTGATAGTTCTGTCCAATGAAGAAAAAAAAAATCTCTGTTTAAAAAAAATTAAAAGCATACCATTTGAAAGGAAGATATAAGTCACTCTCTATTCACATCAGACATGATATCCTATATTTAGAAAATCAAATCCTAGGAATTCACACACATATGCACACATAACACACATGCCCACCTACATAACAAATAACTTGTAGAACAAATAAGTGAGAGTATTCAGATTTCAGGACCAAATTAACAACAACAACAAAAAGTTTTCTTATCCTAAATACTAGCAACATACATTTGAAAGTTCAAAATCACACAAAAAGTAACACATATAAAAATAAGTTTAACAAAAGGAATGTAAGACTTCCACGCTAAAAACTCTAAAATATTACTGAGAGAAAGTGAAGATGATTTACATTAATGGATGGATATTCCCTATTCATAGAGTGGAAAACCCAGTATTATGCTAACAATTTTCCCCCAATTGACCACAGCATTCAACAAAATGGTTCTCAAAATTACAGCAGGGTCTTTTTGTTGTTGATGCTATCAGCTAAATCAAAACTTTATATGGATTAAAACAACAATGTGATTACACTACACATCTATTTGAATATCCAATATCTGAAACACTGACAACACCAATGGCTGGGGAGGATGTGGAGGAACAGAAATTCTCATTCATTGCTGGTGGGATTGTAAAATAATACCGACAGTTTGGTGGTTTCTGTGCATCCTTTTGACCGTATGATGTAGGAATTGCACTTCTTGGTATTTATCTAAAGGAGTTGAAAATTTATATCTACACAAAACCTACACATGGATACTTATAGCAGCTTTATTCATAACTGCCCAAACTCAAAAGCAACCTTTCAGCAGGTGAATGGATAAACAAACCGTGGTACATCCAAACAATGGAATATTATTCAGGCTTAAAAAAATGTAAAAAAGAGCTACCAAACCTTGAAAAGACATGAAGGAAACTGAAATGCATAATACTAAGTGACAGAAACAAATGGAGGGAAAAAAATTCTGCAAAACAAATATACCATAAACATGACTTTTAAAAATTAGCATTCTAGAAAAATATTTAAAACATACATGATAAACAAAAGGTAAGCATCCTTAATGTATAAAGTCAACAAAACATGGTATAGCCAAAATATACATTATATGCAACAATATCAGAACAGAGTTATATTTGAACTCCAAAGGGGCACCAAATTTTCAAACTTTGTTTCCTCTTTCACCTTTCCCTCCTCCCCATTTCTCTGCTAGAAAACCAACATGACATGAAGTCAGTGACATTCATCAAATCCCCTTATGCACCAGACCTTATTCTAGAGGCTTTGGATAGAATAGGGAGCAAAACATAAAGGGATCATCTCTCTAAAAATTTACTTTCATGTTCCATTTGCTATCAATAGACACAATAAATAGATTGATGTGTGAATAAAGAAGATAATCTCAGGTATTAACTGAAACAAATTACTATTAATTAATAGTCAAATAGGCTAATGCTATGAAAAAACCACCAAATGTATTGCTTTTAACCAGAGTGGTTATAAAATACCCTGATGGAAGGTAACACACACACACGCGCGCGCGCACACACACACACACACTATAAAATATATGTATGTATATATGTGTAAAAATACATATTGCCTTCTACTTTATACTAAAACAATAATGGCTTTAAATTAATTTGTATTGGTACACACTATGCTATTATGGGCCTATATGGCCTTCACCTTCTTATGCTAAATGCTAAGTAGATTGGCCCTCCCACCTTCTGCTGCTTCCAGCATTCTTTGCCAACCTTTAAGATTCACCTTAAGCACTACCCCCTAGAAGATACTTTCCTTCATATCCTTGCCTTATACAAATACTTGTTTTAGAGCTCCTGTGATGCCATGTCTAGTTATCCACCACTATATTTAAAGCTCTGGTTATCACTCTATCTTAATAAATAGCAACTTTTTCTCTTTGCATTCCCAGACCCTGCTCTAATGCCTGGTACCCAGGAGCTGCCTACCAATGTTTGATAGATGAACAAGTAAGCAATGAGTAAGTGAATAAATGATTCTTACACATGGGCACATCAACAAGCAATGAGAAATCACATTTATATATGAAAGGAGGAAAGTGATTTGAAGTCTCAAATGTTATATTTTTAGTTGCATTTGTGTCCCAAGACAGTCATTTACATTACAAGCTAGGGGCATAAAAAAGTTAGTAAATAGACCGTGACAGAGAATTTTATGCCATGGCAAATGCATTCTAGCTCATTTACAAACTTTTTTTTTTCCTCTCATGCTTGTTAGATTCATTTCATATAAGTATACCGATGATAAACTCAAATATTTTGGGGGCCTTAACCATTTATATGCAGTTTCTTTTTTCTTTGATAGTTAGCTCAAGCAAAATTGGATAATTCCTGCATCTTTCAAGAGAATAAAAGCTTGTATTACCAACTATTTAATATGACCTCCCATACCAAAAATTACCACCACTTAATGATTAAGAGAAAAGAAGAAAAATTAAATAGTAAAAGAAAGACAATCTGCCATAACATTTTCTAATTTGAATCTCTAGGTATTAATTTAGGCCTGTTAGCAGTTGTTCAATAATAAAATGATAAAATATCACTAAAATTGTAAATAATAATAAGAATAGCAATATCATGATCTATTAACTTTACTGCACATCCATTACAATTTTTAGCACAGCTATGGGGAATTCATTATTATAAGTGTTCTCTGAGGTGCATAAAGACAACACCCCTTTTTATTTAATCAGTAAATATTTCCTTAATTTTCAATATTTGAAGCAATTTGTTCATGGAATATTAAGGAATGCAATAATTAAATGTTTTTAAAAATAATATTTTAATCTCTTAGACTCAATGTTGCATTTTGCATTAAATATTAAATTTATAATGCCAGAACTACTTAAGCAATAGGATTATAATTTGCACATAGATGGGGATACACTATTTATATTAAATTTGTGGCTTTTCTTTTTATCTCATCAAGTTCTATTTTTCCATGCCCATGAATTAGTCTATGAGGTCAGATTCTTAACATGTTAAACGAAAACTATGTGAATAGAAAATCTATACTTCTAACACAAAGCATCTGTTTCAAAATTCTTTTCTCCTTATTGGCTAGTCATGTTCTCACCCATAATGCCAGATAAAAATAGTCCTGAAATGGGGCGCCTGGATGGCGCAGTCGGTTGAGCGTCCGACTTCAGCCAGGTCACGATCTCGCTGTCCGTGAGTTCGAGCCCCGCGTCAGGCTCTGGGCTGATGGCTCAGAGCCTGGAGCCTGTTTCCGATTCTGTGTCTCCCTCTCTCTCTGCCCCTCCCCCGTTCATGCTCTGTCTCTCTCTGTCCCAAAAATAAATAAAAAACGTTGAAAAAAAAATTAAAAAAAAAAATAGTCCTGAAATATTTGAGATTCAAACCTGATCAAAGATGAATTTGTTCTATTTGGAACTACTTATATTTTCTATATTAATAAGATTCATGGCATATTTTTTTAATGTTTGTATTTATTTTTAAGAGAGAGAGACAGAGCATGAGCGGAGGAAGGAGCCTGATGGAGGCTTGAACTCACAAACCATAAGATCATAACCTGAGCCGAAGTCGGATGTTCAACCGACTGAGCCACCCAGGTGCTCCTAGATTCATGGCTTATTTTTAATGTAAAAGGTTGAAAGAAACATGATTTAAGTGCAAAATAGGAATATATCTGTTTCATATGTCTGAAATTCTGGTTATTCTTTAAAATATGTCATTGATTAATTAATATTAACAGTTTCAGAGTAATATCTTGTGAAAATCCAGAAAAATATAATGACAAAAGATAGTACCTATTTGAATAGATATTTGGGAAATTAATTTATTATCCTTTATCCCTCTACCTACCACAGAAACAAATTTTTCTCTAGTATTCACTGTGAGGTCTAGTTCTTGGGAGATGAAACTCAGGCTGGAGACCCTCTATGAGTTTCCCTTGAGTTTTTACCTCTCAAAGATGCCCACAGTGAAATCTCCAGTTAGAGATCAGACTTTTTTAATCATAACACTGGTTCCTGCTCATGTTTCGCTAATGCGGTCTTTACTCCTGCAAGTAGTAATTATATTCACCTGCCATTTTCTCCAAGTTGGAAGCAGCTGTTTGCCCTGTGACCTCACTTCTCTTAGGCACCTAAGAGGAGTTGCTGATTTTTCAGTTTGTTTAGAACAGATCATCGACTTTCAAGGTTCTTATATACCAAACCAGAAACTCTTAGTCCCTTTGTCCTGCTTTGAACTTTAAAAAATTCACGAAAAATATTTAAGATGGTACCCTATCCATCCATTCTCATCTATTTCCTGGAGTTTCTCTTGAGATGTTTTAATTCTGCTCTTTTGTGTACTTAACATTTGCCTCTTCCCTGGTATACACACATACACATTCCAAATATTGAGTGTGTATATATATATATATATATATATATATATATATATATATATATATGCATTGCCTAATGCAGTCAAGTAGTAAAGTGAAATGAAAATTTTTTTTCATTAAGTTTTCAAAGAATACGCCTAACACAAAACTTATTTGAGGATGCTATTGGAGAATATGTTCCGTCAGAATGATGAAGTAAATCAGAAGAAAAGAGGATTCCAGAAACAATAATGTGACACATAATATAGCCTGATTAAATATTCATATTGTCAATTGTATAACAACTATATAGAGTTCAAAGTTTGGCAGAAAGAAGCAGGAAAACAAGGAATCAAGAGATTGTCCCACTCATCTCTCCATGTAGAAAACTATATTCAGAATCACTTAATAAAGTGTTTAGACAAAGAGAAAATTATAGTTCAAAGAAATAAGAATATGAAGGAAAACAAGAATTAATAGCATTTATAAAAACTAAAAAATATAAACAAAAGATGGCATAATCATAAAAATATTTTTGTTTTAGTAGTGACCAATTTTTATCTAATCATTATATTTACTTACTAAATAGTTGCGATATATTGGGAAGAGGAAGAAGAAAAAGAGAAGGGGAAAATGCAAAATAGACACACACACACACACACATACACACACACACACACATAAGGGAGTTAAAATTCTCATCTACTGTAAGATAAATTAAAAACATAATGTCTAAAACTGGTAACAAAATTTTCAGTATATGCAGAAATATGGAGAAAATAGAGATATAGAGAAATATGGACATATGGAGAAATATGGGGAAAACTAAAAATAATAACTAACTTTATTATAAGTGTTGCCTCTAGGAAGCAGGGTGGCGTTGACTGTTAGAAGCCTGCTGATTTTGGTTTACACTTGTAGCATTAGTCGTATGTGAATTTTTTTAAGTATACATGTATATTGATTAAAATAATCATTAAAAATAGCCCCCAGATAACCCAGTGAGGAATTTCTCACTGTAGCCTAAATAAAATACTTTATCCCAGCAAAGATACTGGCATATGTCTCCTGCTGAGTTTGATCCCCATAAATTCTCCATCCCAGACATTATTTTTACTCTTATCTACATTCCTGAAACTAAATTTGCCTTGGGCTTTTACCTCTGCTTCCTTGATTCTAGACAGGCTGTGTGTATATGTGTGTGTGTGTGTGTGTGTGTGTGTGTGTGTGTGCAAGTAAAAGGCAAATACTGTACATACTTGTGAATTTTGCTAGGTGTTTTTGTTCACATAATTGAGTGGAATGTAAATAGCTACATATAAGCATTCTAGAGTCCATCTTTTTCTTTATAAAGAGTAACTAATGTTTGATTGTAACTATATCATAATTTGTTGTATATTACTTCACTTAAAGATTTTTTTTGTCTCTATAAAATGTTTTCAAGGCACTATGGTTAGCAACTTCATTCATCTCTCATAGCATGCATCACAAATATGTATAAGTATTAAAATCTCTAGAAGTGAAACTGTTGGTCAAAGGAAATGTGAATTTTTCAGTTAGATGTTTTCTAAATGTCTTTTATAAATAACTGTAATAATGCACACTCTGACCAATAGTATATAAGAATGACTATTCCCTCTTATACTCACTGCTACTACAAAACATGTAAATATATGCACATCTGAGAGCAGAAAATGTCATCTGATTTATTTTGTATTTACTTAATTATAAGATCATTTTAATATGCTTATTAGCTATTTTTAGTCCTATGAACTAATTCATATCATTTATTAGGTTGTATGAGTTTCATTAATTTCAATGTCAGCCTTATCAGATATCAAAGCACCATAAATAATGTGACTTCAATCTTGTAGCCCTATTTTTTTTTGTTTACATTGATTTCTTTGCCTACTTTGCTCCAGTTCCACACAGCTTTAATCTATGTTGTTGTTTTTTTATGTTACATCATAATATCAAGTGGAACAAATGTCTTTTCATTTTTCTTCTTTGCTGTCATTGTATGGAAATCTTTCAGGAAATCACTAACATTGTGATTAAACTTATTACGGTTAAACTCAAGGTGTGTGCCATTTTTGTTTAAGCAGTGATTTTCCTCTATACCTTTCTGACCTATCTGCATTAGTTCACTATTACCTGAATGTTTCAGGAGGAAGTTGAGGAAAATCCCACAGTATCTTAATAATTAAACAAGCATAAATATGTCATATTGGTTAGCCCAACTAACAGAGGTCTGCTGTTTTCTTTGGAATCAGACAAACATGGGTTTAAATCCATTTTTACCATTTAAGAATTTACCAACAACAACAAAAAAGACATCATTTCTTAGGATTCAGGTTTCCTTACCTGTAAAAGGGAGATAAAATATCTTGCTTGAAAACAAGATATGTATTTAAGAACAGAATCAAATACTGGCTAAGAGTTCACACCTTGAAGACAGACATCCTTGGGTTAAATTCTGGTTCAAGCTTTTTACAGTAATGAAGCTTGTATAAGTCACCAGGTCAAAATCTTGTCTCTAATGACTTCTAACTTTGCAATCGAAGTAAGAAATGTGTCTCTAGAACCTTAATTTCCTCATTTGTAAATTGGGGATCACAGTAACTAAATGAGTTAATAACCAAAAAGTACTTAGAGCAGGACATGATGCTAAGTACTCAATATATATTTTAACTCTATTACTACTTGGACCTATTTAACATTTTATGTGGGTCTTTCTTGAATAAATAAAGAATCAACAAGTTAACTTACATGCTGCAAAGAAGGATTTTACTTATTATTTTGCAGTGATTACTTGTGAGTCCGCTGTGAACACTTTGTGCTCCTGATGCCAGAAAGGAAGGTCTATATGTGATTTATAGACTATTTGACCTTGAATTCCAAGGACATCCATGTGAGCACAATCCAGTGCCCTAGACTCCTCTCTGTTACGCATCTAAGGATTTCAAGTGAAACCCACTTACTTCATTTTCTTTCTGATAGATAAGGGATGACGGTGAGTATGGAACATGCAATACTTTCCTCTACCTCTTTCCAAAGCCATTACAATGAGAATTGTGTGTGTACATTTGTACTGTATGCCTCTGTGTGTGTGTGTGTGTGTATGTGTGTGTGTAACAGAAATATAAAACCTGTTGACCGACTTCTGCATTTGGCCAGATCTACAGAGTCAGTATGCGTAACAGGATAGGGAAGAATGACAATTTGGTTTTGTTTCAGATTTGTTTTCATTCTGGCTCACTCTTAAAGCACCTAAAAGGTACAAAATTACAAACAGCATGTAGGTGGTTGGACCCAGCTGCCGTTTTCTACCTCCTGTCTCATGGAGCTGTGCCAAAGTGTGGTGGTCTCCACAATTCAGGTGTAGTGATCTTACTCCATTAAGTCAGAAAATCTACAGACTTACATCAGGAAAGCACTAATCTTTGGATTCATCTCAGCTACAGAAATTACTTATAACTGTAAGTAAACCTTTAACCAGCACATACACCAGATTTAATGTTAGGGTTAGAGGCCTCAAATATCTTATCTTTGCCTGCACATGGTCACTCTCTCCTTATCTGCATTCATACCAATGACTGGAAATTTCTCCTTCATGTTTACCCGGATTTTCAGTGGTCAGTTCTAACCACAGCTCACCACAACCTCAAGCTCAATTTTTCTACCCCAGCACACAGCTAGTCAGTGTGTTGCTTCACAGCAAGGATCCAAATCAAATACCTATGAACAAAGCCTGTTGTGTAGGTGGCTCCCATACTTGCTTTTGAACATTAAAAGAGAAAAGAAAAACTATTGCTGAATGTGCCTCCCACAGTTTTTCATACTGCTGACCTCCAAACCTGACCCACAGGAAATGAAACATCCATTACCTTTTGTCCAAAGGTTTCAGAACCCTATGTGACTGAACAGGGAGCTTTGTGAGAATTGATTTTGCCACAGCACTCACACATGGGTATTGCTTTAGTATTATTTTGAAATCACCGGAGACTTAAATCATTCAGGGAACGTTTACTATGGGATTTGGTTAACAGTCAGTATAACTGAACAGTTGAACAAACAACATATATACACGGTTAAAACAAGACTTTTTTTTTACATTTTCTAATGACCTTTCTACTATCAATAAAATTTCCACATGAAATCTGATCTTGTTTAAGATTTCAGAGGTTTCATATTTGTAAGTATTTTACATGGAAATATTACAATAGTATCATACCAACTCCTAAAGACCAACTATCATCAGCTGGACCATATTGCTCACTTAAAATGTGGATAAATTATAGCCTGAAAGTACTATCACATGACAATTTTCTGATCAGTTGAATATATTTATATAGGACTAACATTAAGGGCTATAAAAAAATGTTATCCCCCTATTTTGAAAGAAGTCACTCCATAATGTGAATATAAAGTTTAACATCTTATGATAAGTGATCCAAAGACTCTTGAAATAGAATATTAAAAACTCAGAAAATGTTAGAAGGACATCAAAATGTCTTACAGAAATTAAGATAGCTGGGCATGAGAAATGGCTCCAAGTCTGCAAAGAACTTGCTTTCTATCACCTGACTCCTTCTTTCTGTACATGTCCACTTTATTCTTCTCTCTTTCCTCACTACTTTTTTTTTCCAGACCACATGGCCATAGATGATCACTGGCAGTGTCTGAAAAATGCCCACTGCACAAATAGAAACAAGAATAAAAAATAATTGGTTTAATTTGGTTAAGAGACATGGTCCCCTCAAATCCACTCAACCGTATGAATGGATGGTATAGGAATATACTATTCAAAAAAGAAGAGAATTAATGGCAGGTAATGATTACTATAGAGACAAAACAACAGATATACACTATTTTATCATTATGGAGCTTCCTTTAGTCATGACCTCTTACCTTACCTGTCAGTTCTACCACTTCTTCAAAGCAACCCATTGTTCTCAACCAACAACATACTTTCTACATTTTAAAACAAAAAAAATAACTAGGACTGAATCTGCCAATTGCATTTGATCTTACTTTTAGAACACAAGTTTCTTCCTCAGAAATCTGCTTTTTTTTTTTCAGGCAGAATGTCCTGGAAGATATTGAAACGTCATTGGCATAATTGCATGGTCTTGACTCAGTGACTCTCACAGCGCAAAGTCAACACTGTTTTTTAAATCATACATGGCAGGGGTGCCTGGGTGGCTCAGTTGGTTGAGCGTCAGATTTGGATCTTGTGGTCCGTGGGTTCGAGCCCTATGTCAGCCTCTGAGCTGATAGCTCAGAGCCTGGAGCCTGCTTCAGATTCTGTGTCTCCCTCTCTCACTGCCCCTCCCCCAACTCACTTTCTATCTCTCTGTCTCTTTCTCTCTCTCAAAAATAAATAAACATTAAAAAATTAAATAAAATACAGCAAACACCTCCTAGATTACATGACTTATAAGTTCCTACTTTCTGAGGTCATCATACAAATACACTGGAAAGAGAAACAAATCAAAGATTTCACCCTATGAAAACCCTTATGTATATTTACATAGTCCCTTCTGGTGGCTATTACCACTGCTCTGACTATCTTCTTCTTTGAAGATCCAGAATCATCCTTTTTATGCAACGCTCCTTCACATATTTATGTATTTTTAAAACATGAAAGTAATTGCTCTCAAGGTTTGCAAAACTAAGTCATTTCATATTCATGGAATATATAAGGGCTGTTTTGGTGGAGGGACTCGAGTGGTGTCATGAGAGTTAGGAGAGAGGTTCTAAACAACTGACCAATAGAGAATCAGAAGCCCATCTAATTGAATACATTGGTGTTTATCAAGACTAAACCTATTAATGTTTCATTAACCACATTTACACAAATGAAAGCAAGTAATTTAGAATTTATATTAAGAATCCATGAAAAATTAATAGAACGTCAAACTCCTAAAAATTTTCAGGCTATTAAACCAAATTCACATACCAAAAAGCCTCTTTGAAGTGATTGATGCTATCGATATACATGAATTCAATAAGACTAGTTATCAGGTGTGTGTGAACACCACCGTATCCCCAGCACTTAGCCTATACTCGGGCAAAGAGTAGACACTTAATAAAAATCTTTTGAATGAATAAATAAGCAAACACAAGCCATAAGATAGTTAACATAAACATGAGGAAGAACAGTGACCTTGAAGAATCCACTCATTATTTCCGGAGTTTTATTACAATAGTGGTTCCTCGAGTTAGCCTGTTGAAGAGTAGTTTCCTGAGCCTGGAAGCAGAAACAAAGATGACTTCTTTGACAAAGCAAATCTATCTTTTCTGTGATTTTCTGAGGCACGCAGAAGTGATACAGGGAACCTTCTGCACTGGGATCACAGCAACTATCTTTTGGCTCCCCCTAGGGTATGAACTGGAGATATAAAACTGACAGAGGTTTTAAGTTCTGAAAAAAATATGTATACTGAGGTGTAAAATAAAAAGTATGAATGTAATGTGATAGTTGAGTCGTGAATGAGTTGTTAATAAAAACCCAAGGTTGCTACGGTGAGTAAGGGTATTTAATACTATTATAAAGGCAGTATCATGCATGATAACTTGAAATTCTCCACAAAAAAAGAGTTTTTAAATGTGACTAAATTGGGTAGTTACTTGTTCTCTACCAACACCATAGTAGCAGATGAGAGTGAGGATTCAGACACAATAAAAGCAGCTTTTAAATGATTTGGAAAAATCATATATAAAAAACAATGAGGCAATAAGAAAAACAGTGAATTACTTAAATGCCATTAGCCCTTTTTATTTCTAATATTAACAAAAAGTAGTATTTAGCAAAAGTAAGTAACTGAACCGCTCTTAGTTTTTGAGGACCTTCTTACATATCAGGTTTGTTTGCTAAGTTTATCTATGTTTTATCATTAGTCTTTACAACTCTGCTTGCCAAGTATTAATAACTATAGTAGCGTAATTCAATATGTTTTAAGCCACACTTGTTTTTATATTATAAAATAAGGACTGAGAGTTTTGAACGCAGATCTCTTATTTCAAAGTCAGTGCTCTCTTCCAAATTGTTGCTGGGATTCATAGCTATAGCCATGACAACTTAGTGACCTCCTTCGGGATAACTATCTTTTCACAAATAGGTCCCTGATGGGTCTTGAGGCACTTTCTAAGCTCAATGAGTTCAAAACTGTACTCTGCTTTATTCATGTTACAAATACACTATAGTTCAAAGATCTTATACAGAAGAAGATAAAACAAATTAATTGCCAATTTATTTGGCGTGGTCTCTAGAAAACGTGGCCCTTCTTTTAAAGAAAAAGTTTTGGTATGGCAGCTACGTAATACTTACAATCTGTTCTTACTATGGCCATTTACTGTCACTAGTTTCCGTAGGGAATTAATTTTTAATAATACTGGTATGAAACATAAGCTAAATGTTAAAGAAAAGAGCTAAATATTATTTAAAAACATCTATAAGATTCAGAATGATTTATAGGGATAGTCACATCTGTTGGTTGAATTCTAAGCTTCCAAGTGCCCTTTCCCCTTCTCAAGACGTAACTAATTTTCATCAGGACTCCATCTAAAAACTGAGTGTCCTCAAGCTCCTCATTCTAGTCCATGTGAATTTGGCTAAGTCTGTCAACAAATTCCATTTTCATGGCCAAAGTGATTTATTAAGGGGCTGGAAATGTGATTTTCACCAATGCAATAAGAGTGAATGTCAGGGCTTTGTGTAGGAGTTACTAAGTTACTTAGTACTAAGTAACTAAGTACTAGTACTAAGTTACTAAGTTACTAAGTTTCTTAGGACTAAGAAATCTCTATTTATGTGAGCCACACAACTTGCAAGCAAAAGTATCTGAATTGATTCAGAATTTAGTTCAGGGAATTAAAGATTGACAGTATCAGATCCTGAAATTCAAATTAACTGAATTAAGGAGGCAGAACAAAGGGTAGTAAAGACCCCGCCTCTCCCTCCTCAACAACGCAAGATGGCAATCCTTATGTGTTGGTAAAGTAGCTGTGAATCTGTGATCACTGTACATAGCACTCAGATTTTGTCTATAATAAGCCTGCAAACTTAGGGTTGGGCAGAAAAATGTCCTAATGTCTGAGTGTGTTGACTAATGCTGCAGCTTTAAGGAAGATCCTGAAAGATACAAGCTTTTCTGACATCAGCCCATCTGAAAGCAGGAAAAAAAAAAAAATAGAGCTTTGCTGAAAGCAACTCCTTTTGCCTATGGACTGAAACAAAGAATGACCAAATTCTAAACATTATAGAAAATGTTGGAGAAGCCAAATTCTATCTATAAAACTAAAGTTAGGGCAAAGTTACACGAGATCGCTTTTGGTAGGTAGGATATTTGTTAGGCAATACGATCAGAGCCTAAGGGAAATTTGACATCATCTCCTATCTACAAACCCACAGCGTTATTGAAAAGCTTCAACCTGATTATTAAAAAGAGGAGGGGTGAGGGGAGGGAGGGGTGGGAAGGAAGAAGAGAGGGATAAGAGAGAAAATAACTTCAGGGATGTGTACTGAAGGCAGGTTCTGTTTCAGCAGCAACACCCATCCACAGTATTGAATTCAGAGAGATTTGGGGGAAGCCTGGGTGGCTCAGTAGTAGGTTAGGACTCTTGATTTAGCCTCAGGTCTTCATCTAGCAGTGTGTTGGATCAAGCCCCACATTGGGCTCTGCACTGTCAGCGCAGAGCCTCCTTGGGATTGTCTTTCTCTCCTTCTCTCTCTGCCCTCTCCCCGCTTGTGTTCTCTCTCAAAAATAAACAAACTTTTATAAAAAGAGAGAGATTATGAATGGTATGCTACAGTACAGTGCATGGGCGGGGCTTATTTGCATAACAAAATTCACAGGCCTGATTGGAGGTTCAAATGTTATAATCAGATAATCTTTCTAGTTTTGTTTTCTAGCACACATCATGGTCTCAAATCGGGGAGATGTGAAGCTTGTTAAAAGTTTTAAGGGAGTGGTTTTAAAAGGAGACTCCAATACTGATAAATAGGTGCCTATGATTATTCATCTCAGCACACAGTGGTCACACACTAGAATTTGCACTGAGAGGAAGATGGTTAGGGCAGGGTAGGTGTAGTCTCTAGTCCATGCACCTCTCAGATATAAACATGAAGGATAATGTATAAGAGAGAGTCCTGGAACAAACAGCCCTGGCAGCCAGGCAACCCCTTTACAATAGGCAAGAAAGGTTTTATTATTGCTAAGCAGAACATGAAAAGGTCCAGAGATGAGACGCGCGAGGATATTGTTTCCGTTTTCTGATGTTCGAATGGAAGCTTTTGCCATTGACAACTGCGTGTGTCCTAACTGTTCCATAAGCTTAATAAAATAAAGAATTTCATTCAGAAGGCCTTTGTGGGGTAACCAAATCCTTATCTTCTTGAGGGACAGAAGTGGGACATATTTTTAAAATGATGGTTCAATGCAAAACATTTTAGATCACTGTGTTGGTACCAAAGACTGCATATGCATAAAATCTTTTTCATGTTTTTACATGTGGCAGTTTTTATTCTTTTTGTGATCAAGTCATATCAAAGTAACATACAAGTTTGCCATGGATTATCTGTGCTTTGTAAAATGCAAAAAGGTGAAAATCTATGCTTCTTTATTTGTCATATATTTTTCCAGGGAAGTATTACCCAATGTATATTCTGAAAAGCAATAAATATATGATCCATTCCTTAAAGATGGGAGCCCCCTTGTCAAAAAAATTTGAGTAGCTTGGTATACATTTCATTTTTTTATGGAGCATTACTGTACTAAGTAATCTATTAAACCTTGTGAGAAATCTTAATTTTAAAAATTGTCAAATTTCGGTGTGCCTGGGTGGCTCAGTCAGTTAAGCCTCTGGCTTCAGCTGAGGTCATGATCTCATGGTCTGTGAGTTCGAGCACCACATTAGGCTCTGTGCTGACAACTCAGAGCCCGGAGCTGCTTCAGATTCTGTGTCTCCCTCTCTCTCTCTGCCCCTTCCCCACTTGTGCTCTCTCTTTCTCTCTCTCAAAAATAAACATTAAAAAAATAAATTTAAAAAATTGTAAAATTTCAGTAAGCTATAAATATTTTTAAATTTCATTAATATTTATCCTTTGATCTTTGAGTTAATTAGGAGATTTTTTATTAATTTCTGAATTATCAACTATAGATTCAGAGTTATGGATGTAGATATAGAATGAAAAAGGATATCATAATTCCATGTAGTCCCAAAAGATCATTCTTAAAGAATATAGGAATTGTAAGAAAACAAAGATAATAAGGAATGTCTAGTTCAAAATAGAAAATAATACTAAAACCAGTTTGAAAAATTAATTATTTTTACAAAATAGAATTATGGAAGTTTTAAATTAAATGTATCAATTAATGTTATTTAACACACATCCATCAGTTAGAACTAATTGCTAACATCAAGTAATGAGGGCTTCACTTAGACTCTGAAATATATTTATATGGAATACTTTCTTTACAGTAAAATCACTAATCTTATCTTTAATTGTAAATATTGAGGCATATTTCTTATCTTCTAACATTTTATAGTAGGCTAAACTTAAAATGAAAGCTAATATATAAAACAAGTATTATTGGGAAAGGACTCTAGTCAATATTTGTCAATGAAGTTTTTCCTTTTTTAATCTGAGCTACTACAGGATAGAGAAAGGCATTTTTTAAACAGGAGCTTTACAGCAGATAATTACTTTTAGAAAATCTTATTTCTTATAATCCCCAAATTATTCACGTGTTTGACATTATTAAGTAGCAATAGAAAGACCTTTAACCTTAGAAACACTAATGGCTATCACTATAAAGTGTGAACTATAAAAATACTTGGCTTCAATAACTGAAAGTGACCTATTTAGAAACTCATATTTTGTTTGGGGAAAAATAAACTTATAATGATCAAGTGCATCATTGATTAATTAAGAACCACAGTGACCAAGGTAGAAAATCATCCATATCATAAACTTAAATGAGGTTTAAATCCTAACCTAAGGCAAAGGGATTTGTAGTTTCTGCCAGACTTTGCTGAAGTTAATTAATTAATTAGTTAATTAATTAAACAAGTGTGTGTGTGTGTGTGTGTGTGTGTGTCTGTGTGTGTGTGTAATGAGCTAAAAGCTTCATATGAGTTATCATCTGGACACTTCTCATTACTTTTCTGTTTATATCTAATATTTATGTCTGAAATCAATTAGTGTTAGAGGAATGTTACCTGTGGGCATGCACTAGAAAATACTCAATAAATTATGTAACTTTGCATTTCTAACACGAAATGAGTATATAGATACCTAGTAAAATAATAACAAATGCTCCACACTGAAGAAACAAGAAATTTGCAGTGCTATGTGAAGTAAATGTCTGTAATGGGGACAAAGACCACCTAGTGAACAAATGTAAAGAATAGGAAACTTGTTGGATAAACATGGAAAGAAACAAAACTCCCAAGTTAGAGAATCTCAGGATATATCACAGCAAATTACCGACTCTGTGGGAAGGAGCAACGACTCTGCCCATGGCAAGGGCTGATGAAATTCGGATTTAAAGAAAAGAAACATAGAAGGCATACAGTTCTCATACAAAGCCAGCTTGCTGAGACCAATGTGGTTGACTCTTGATTCCCTCACAAATGCTCCAATCAATCAGATTTAGATCTGCCTCAATACTTCCATTCCTTCCCTGTGTAAGACCCACGTTGCCTCAGAAGTGATTTAAAAAGGGGGTGACTAGGATTGGTTTAGAAAAAAGCTCATTTGATTGGCTATTTTCGGGATCAAATGCACCACAATCCCCGCCAATTAAAAGGGTCATTTATCATTCGGTGGCAGTGAGGAATATAAGAAGATAACTGGAAGATTCTTTCATGATATCTCTTTTAACTACTTCACTCCAACTTTGCATTAGTTATCCAGAAGACTACTCACATGACCCTTACATACATTAAAATACCAAACACAACCTAGCAAAAAACAGTCAGAGCACATGTTAAGATTTGTCACTCAGAGTAAGCCCTGAGACAGCTGCATAAATGCATGTCACATTCCTATTATTTTAAGTAAACAGTGCACTTCATGTTGTGCATTAGTCTTTCTCAATCTTTATCTAGACTTGGGTTAAAATGAAACTTTTCAGGCTTACTGAGAGGAGTAATTTGAATTGAATCTCTCTCACAGACAGTGTTAGGTGATGGATTGGACACATCTCATGCCCTATCTCAAATTTCTCACAGCCCACTCTTTACTTTGGCCATGGCTGCGGCAACCAGCTTCCTACAACTCGAACACGTCTGCTTCTTCTTCAGCTGTTCCACACAACTCGCTTTCTGGTTCTGTGCTTTCTGATCCAGCAGAATGGGATGCCTCTGGAAACTCTAAACTGACCCAGTCTGGAAGTGGTGGCGCAAAGGATATGGGAGAGAACTTCCTTGCATAAATAATAAGAGACAGGACTCCTTTAAATACCCTCCTTTCAGTCTCTTGCACAGACCATTTCAACTATCTTCTTAGAAGACTATCAAACTATCCTTAGACTATCTGGCAAGATTGGGCACAGTTACTCACAGAGGTAACCTTGGAAAATACACCCTGAAATTGGCTTTTCCTCTTTACTAGTTTAATCATTCCCAGTCCTTTGTTTTTATTTCTTGAGAAAACTTTGCAGAGTAAGCTTACTTCTATATCAGCCTGTCTCAGATTCTGCTTTCCTGGGAAAAGACAAGCTAAGGCACTCAGTATCCTGAGAGACAAAGTGGGGCAAATAAGTGAGTAGCTCTACCTACAAAATGTTGGTTGGATGGGTTTTCTTTTACTCTGTTTCATTAATATTGTAGAATATTCCCAGTAACATACCAAAATTTAAAAAGTACAATCTTGGTGGGGCACCTGGGTGGCTCAGCCAGTTATGCATCTTACTCTAGGTTTCAGCTCAGGTCATGATCACAAGGTTTCATGAGTTCGGGTCCCCGGTCAGGCCCCATGTTGAAAGCGCAGAGCCTGCTTGGGATTCTGTCTCTTCTCTCTCTGCCCCTCCCCGACTTGCGCTGTCTCTGACTCTCTCAAAATAAATAAATACACTGAAAAAAATTTGTTAATGTACAATCATGGCTTCCAAGGTCTAGGTTTTCATAATCCTAAACCCACTGCTTCAGGGAGCTGTGTGCTGAGGGGTGTTAGAAGCAGCTGCTCAGATAAATGTAGGAACACTTTGTTGAGGCAGCGTATCTAATAAGTTCCTGAATCTTTGGTTTCTTCACAGTTTTAAGATTATATATATATATACATATATATATATATATATATATACATATATATATATATATATATATGTATATATATATAACTCCTTGATATTATTTTGTCTTGCTTTTTGCATAACATTTTGTGGAAAGACAAAAATAAAACCACAAACAGTTATAAAGACATCTGTGAAGAGAGGGTTCACCGTCTGTTCTGACTGAAACAAGCATATAGAAGAGTTGCTTCATAAGGTATGCATCTTGCCTGAAGAACACCGTGTTTGCTAAAAAGCAATTGCTTTTGTGTTTTCATTGCCCCAATATTCCATGTGAAAAAATAGCTGCTAAACACAGAAAATTTGACTACAAGCTCTGGATATCAACCTACCCTCCAGCTTACGATTCGAAATGGATATACCAGGTTGTCAATAAATAGCTCAGAGCACTAACCTGGTGTTAAGTCTTCACAGTTCATTGGTGCAGCTAGCAGTTTCTACTCTTCCCCTTGTAGGGTTACTCATGGTCTAGAAATAACTCAATTAACCAAGAAGGAGCAAACAAATAAAATTCATTAAAAACAATAACAAAGAATTTACAGAAATAGTCCATGACATGATAAAATTTTGTGCCCTAATGGTACCCTGGCCTCACTGGCCTTCCTTCAGGAAAGGCTTCTTGGTCTTTCTTTGACTGCTAGTAACTTCCTTGCAATGTGGTGTAGCTCAAACTTCTGGCCTTTGGGCATGATGCACTGATTACCATGGTTCACTGATATCAGTTCAGTGGTCTCTCTTACGGCCCCTGGACTCAAGGTCCAAACACTCAAATCTACCACAGACTTCATTCAGTTTATTGGTGATCTTTGGATCGCCACATTTCTTAACACTATCAACTCTTGTCTATTTTCTCTATAGCATTCTGAGAATCACAATCCTGCCCACATCAATACTATATTTTGTCATTAATAATCTACCTCCTATTTGCCCCCCTTTTTTATTTCTTTAAAGTTTAGTTATTTATTTTTGAGACACAGAGCTCACATGAGGGAGGGGCAGAGAAAGAGAGAGAGAGAGAGAAGAGAAGAGAATCCCAGGCAGGCTCTGCACTGTTAGCACAGAGTCTAAAGCCTGATGCAGGGCTCAAACTCACAAACCATGAGATCATGACCTGAGCCAAAATCAAGAGTTGGGTATTTAACTGACCACCCAGGTGCCTCATCTCACCTTTCTTTGAGCGCCTGCAAATTCTAGGATTCTGTCCTGGGAAATACACATAAAATACCCCTTTTCCCATTCAAAGCATCATTGTTTTTTATAAATAAAAAGTGGCCTGGCTTTCAGAAAACCATTTCTACTACGCACCAAAACTAATAGTTGAATTTTCCTCTAAACTGAGACCAACTTTTCTGTGAGGCAATAATAGGCATGGCAAAGTCCTCGTGTTGGATGTTTCGTAGAGGATAATCATAAAGTATAAACTAGAGATCTTTTAGACTATTCTGATTCATGTGCTAGGAAATGTGTTCAGACTGGGAATACTTCAATGCACAAGATAAGCAGTTACTCATACAGGTTTATATTTACATCATTTTTTACATCTTGTTCTCAAAAAGGGCCAGCCCCTTCCATTGTACATTGAATATTAGTAAGATATAATCCATATAACTGGTGGGCTATTGAACATAAGACACATGATTAATGGTGAATTTGTATTTAATGGGAAAATAAAATGAAAGGTATCTTTTGTTTCTGTAAGTTCTTATCCTTGACTGAGAGCATTTGATTTAAAAATTTATACATGCAGACATTTGTGTATATACATGTGTATTCTATTAATTATCTAGTAGTTGAATGAAAGAGTCAATATATTTGCTTCTTGATCTTTGTGTCCACACTTGTGATATCTAGAGACCGTGTTAAGGACAAAATAATGAGTAATGTGTAAACCAATGACTTCAAACAGTTTTGATCTAAAAATGTCAACCAGTAATAGACACTTCTTTGATGACGTGACTCCAAGAAGCATGTCAATTTTCCTTTCTATTGTTACTAAAAGCCGGGGCCACTTTAAATGTTGAGCAATTTATCTCTCCATGTACAGAAGGCCCCAATTTCTCAATGCAGTTACTATGTAATCATAGAAAACTGGACAGGTCATGAACTGGATAAATTATAGTACAATATTCAATGTAATATCATGCAATTATTATAAAAATAAATCTGATCTATACCTTTAAATCAGCCAGGGAAAGAGATTTAACATTAAATAAAGATGAAATTAGGAAGGTAAGTGGTGATACATATTACGCATAGCAAATTTATCACATTTTAGTGCTAAAAGTTTCATAAACTTTTACCCTTTTTTGAAACATGGATAATGCTAAAATTTCAATAGAATACTAGACACTAGCATCTCTAAACTATCTCTTGTAGACTACCACCTACTGCTTTAGATGTGTAAATTATTATTGTCATTAGTATTATTCTGAATTCTTTGCTACCTTCTTGAAGAAACATGGTACCACATGCACCACCATTTTGTTTCATCATTTTTTTTAAAAATGCATTCATTGCAAAAATAAAATCACTTTCGAAACTTTATTTGGAGCATTCACCCTTATCAAGCCACAGACCCAATGATGATGGTAACTTCTCATGTGACACCATTAGTGTCTCTTTTTCTAATGACAGCTGTGACCAGCCAGTCCGCTTACTGTTCTACTGACACTTAACCTGTGTGTTGCAAAGCCATGTTTTTCTGATAAACAAAGTCTACGTAGTTCTAGTCCTTTCTATTTGGGCAACTTAAAAACTGAATACAATGTGACTGAAGGGAAAATATTTTTCTCAGATGGAATTTGGGGTCTATGGTCAAAAGCCATTGAGTGAGAGTTCCCCACGGCCTTATAGAGGATAAAGGCAGTTGTGATAAGGCCCTTGTGCTGCTGCCGTGTAGCTTTCAGCGAACCGATTCCACTGTTGTCTCTCAAGGGAATGAGTAATAGAGAATGACAAGGAAAACAAGCATACACACACGCACACATACAATTGGATATTTTTCCCTGTAAACTGTGAGTTATACCCTTCTGGGAGCTTTTCTCGAGGGTATGACTAAAAATTGCAAAGAGAAAACTCTCCTCTGACAATAACTACTCAAGAAGTACCTCTTATAAGGAAATTAAGGAAGTGTTGCATGATTTCATTACTGTAAGAGATGTTCCCCCACCTTTTTTTGATATGAAGATCCACAAGGGATCAAGTAAGTCTTAAGAAAAATTTTTCCTTTAACATTTAAATATGGATGCCTGGGTGGCTCAGTTGGTTGAGCGTCTGACTTGGGCTCAGGTCATGATCTCGCGGTTCTGTGTTCGAGCCCGCATTGGGCTCTGTGCTAACAGCTCAGAGCCTGGAGCCTGCTTCAGATTCTGTGTCTCCCTCTCTCTCTGCCCCTCCCCTGCTGGTGCTCTGTCTCAGTCTCTCTCTCTCTCAAAAATGAATAAACATTAAAAAAATTAACATTTAAATCTTCCAAAATAAATGTTTAAAACATAATTCTGACTTCCTTTTAAAAAAGCAAAGAGAGCTAAATAAATATTGACTCAAAACAGGAGGTCTGGTTGTTTTAAAAGTTTGACCTGGATTCTATAACTTCAAGCTTTTTGAATTTTTTAGTTTGTTTTGCTGAATGTCTAAATCAAAAGCGTCAACCTCTTGGTGTGCCTATGCCACACAAACAAATGTTAGCATTTTTACAAATGGAGCTAAAAGAACTGTGACATTTGTCTGTCACATGAGCTCTCCTCCACACAGGTCCTCAGCAAATCTCAGCAGATCCCACTGCTTTCCAGCTTGTGCCAGATTCCCTGAAGAATAATTGGTAAACTACCTGAAGTCTCTTTTGAATCCGTAGTAACACTGAGAGTTAATGAACTCTCAAGAAGAAGCAGCTCCTTGCCTTCTTCAGTTTTGCAAGGAACATGTAGGATATAATGGGACAGTCAAGAATAATTTCTTCACCTACCTATAAAAATACTTATGAAACACCCACTGAAGTAAGTTTTGGCTTAATCATAGGAAATTCAAGAACCAAGTGCAAAAATAATAATAATAATAAATAGCCCTTAAAATAATGCTCACTATGAATTAAAGCAGTAGCATCAACAGCCTGTGTTTGATTTCTTAGATGTGTGAGTGCTGGTCGTGTTTGTTATCTGTGCTTAGAAGGTTTACACATAGTCAAATCTCTCTTTTGTTTTCCTTACAACCTTCTGATATTGAAATTGCTTCTTTTTGAAATTATATTTGCAAATCACCTTTAGTTCCTGGGAATGTAATAAAAATACATAGTAATTTTAGTCCTAGGAATAATAATAGGTACTTTAGATTAAAGAACTCATTATCAGAAATTGCACTGTTTCTTATTTATTTCTATTCAATTTATTCAAATGATCCACAAAAGTGATTTCATAGTATCTTGATAAAATGTAATGGCTATTAATAGAGAATTTAAGCATTTGCAAATTTATTTACTTTCATAGAAGAGATTGATACAAGGGCACATTTTGCAAAACTTATAAAAATCATCCCATCTATAATTGATGTCATATCAATTTTTGAGTATTGGAATGTAGCTTTGTTTTTTGTTTTGATTACCATGGATTTTTCACCAACAAAATAAAAAGAGCACATTTTTTTAAAGAACACACTGTTGAAGAAAGTAGAAAGTAGCAAGAACTTTCTAAGCAACAACTAGTGTGAAATGGCCTATTTTAATGAGAAGAATGTTTAGTACTTTCCTAAAAAGCTAAATAAAATCTAGTAAGAATTCCTGATAAACATCAAAATTCAATTATAGTTACTTGAATGTGTTTTTCATATCTGGTTTTTTTTGCATTTTTACTTCTCACTGAACATTATAGTCATTATCCTTTCTTCATATATTTCTAATGCTAAAAGGATACATTCCTAAGATCAATATCTGGATTAATCAAGTAACCTTCCTAATTCACAGATTATGATCTTAAATCCATAATTTAACAAGTAAAGTACATTAGTATTTGGCTTCTGTCTTTTATATTCACCACTATTAAAATCAAGAAATGATGAATGGATAAATGAATAAACCTGTCTTTGATTTAAAAAAAAGAAAGGTAGATTTCAAAAATAATGACTAGCAAAAAATTTTCAGTTCTGATGAAATTGTTTTTCTCATTTATCATTACCTGTTGACATATTTCTGAAATACTTGCCGGGCCATCCTGATGTGATCACTTTACTAACATATTCATTGCAACTCAAGTGAAATTGCTCAAAATCAGGGGTGCCTGGATGTCTCAGTGGATCAGGTGTCCAACTTCGGCTCAGGTCATGATCTTACAGTTCGTGGGTTCAAGCCCCCCATGGGGCTCTGTGCTGACAGCTCAGAGCCTGGGGCCTGCTTCAGATTCTGTGTCTCCCTCTCTCTCTGCCCCTCCCCTGCTCATGCTCTGTCTCTTTGTCTCTCAAAAATAATAAACATTAAAAAAAATTTAAAAAAAGAAATTGCTCAAAATCCAACTTTCATACTTTGTCATTAGCAACTCTTTTTCTTGTTGTTGCTCCTTTTGCTATTGCCAAAATTCATGCAAGTGCTAGAGCCTCAAACAGCAGTTTTCCTCACACACTTAAGGAATTTTCTTCAAAAAATTCTACAAAGTGTGTTTACACTTGTCGAAGGAGCTGTCTTATGAATTCCTAGGTTTTATATCATGATCTTTATTTTGATGACACGTTATTTAGAAAAATTCTTTTCCATCCTCCATTTGAATATAAACTATGTAGCTGCCTACTTTGTATTCCGGTGGCTTCACTGGCATGCAGTGGGCACACAATAAAATACTTTTGAATGAATGAATTCAGAATTTGTTTATAATTTTGTGAAGTAGACAGACAAATAAGTAAAACGAAGAGATCATCTGTAAATGGACTTCTAACCTAATTGGTTAAGTAACACTCTAATTTGAATTATTAAAATCAATGTTTTAGTGAAACAGATTCAGTAGCATTTTAGTAAAGAGACAGACGTGTGGGTTGGTATAGGTCATACATTTCCACAGAGCAGGCAAGACTTGAAAAGATTATGGGAAAGAGTAATTAATGATGGGGTCGCTTTGTGCAAGGCCCCAGTAATGCCATATTGGATGTAGTCATTACAGTTCTGGCTTCCAGTACCGGTGACTGTATATTTTTTCCTATCTTTCAGGATTTTATACCCAAATTATAAAATTGCTTTTCACTGCACTCTCTAAACCCATTTCTTAAAATATGACAAAGGTGAAAGTACATTTTGGCAAGGTTATTTTATTAACACGTCCCTTCAAAAAGGGCAAGGTGGATCCCTGTTTTAATTGGCCAGATTAATTACAGTTTCTTTACTGAATATCGTGCTATTAAGTGTAACATACTACTGATTCATTTATGTTTGTGTTGAAAAAGGAAAACTCTACAAAAACATGAGTATGACCACAATTATTACTTACATAATGTGTGTTTTTAAGTAAAAGATAATGGTGTATCTGGTTGGTCATAAAGACTGATAGAGAATTTCCATTTAAGCCATGAAATGTGCGGGGTGTCCAAGAAGAAAGGAAATAAAATGACAACGTAGACAGAACTGACCAGATGCTAATAGCAGATGGGAAACTTAAAGTGAAGTATTAAAAGAGCAGGTTTATGATGCTACAGCTGGTAATTAAAATATCTCAGTATCTAATCAGGCAACAACATCTGGCCCACTGCTATTCGGTGGTTTTCAAACAGTGAGAACCACAATATAATTTAATAATCAAAATTGAACTTCTAAGGCTAGCCAATGAGTAGAAACTCAGAAGACCCTGCCATACTATCTCTAGACTGTTCAAAACAAGAGAAAGAAAATACTAAAACTTTCCTTTTGTTCATTAAATTCCATATATTGTGGAACTGATGTTGGGTAAAAGTTTAAGCAACCTTTGGGGGTGCCATCAAAAAGGCAATAAACAAATGATCGCATAAATAACAAAAACTTCTGAGTTCTCCTCTAACTGTATAAAAACAAAATTAACAAGACAACGTGTCACTTGGGAAACTGGAAACAATAAAAAGCAGTAAAAATTATTCATATTTAGTTTTAAAAGGTTACGGTGGTCATAATTTCTCCATTTTCACTTGTGATTAATTTTCTATTAATTTGAATAAAAAAATATAAAGCAATAAGAGAGTTAATGACTCAGTAATGTTTAACATGAGGGAGATCAACAGGCAAAAACATTTTTATTCTGGAAAATCAAAATCAGTCATTTCATTAAGAATATTATATCCTTACTTAAGATAAAATAATATCCAATGTGTTGTATTACATCTCTCCTTAAGTCTTGTTACAGTACTCAGGTGATTCAAAGCTTATATCCAAAGACTTAAGTGCTATGTAAAACCCTTCTTTCTCTGGTCCCAGCCTAAATATCTAACCTCTTCAACCAACACATCCTCTCATGAATGATAAATTTGGGATGCATTAAGTTAGTCATAATTGCACAAAAAAATCATCTTCCACTTCTTTATATTCTCATCCATAATTTCTAAACATTCCCATTTCTATATGCTCTATGATCGCCTCTACTTTTCATGATATAAGCCCAAATGTATTTTCTGAGAAAATCCCAGGTGGGGTTAATGACTCTTTACCTTGCTTGTCTCTGTTTTATCACAGATCATTGACTTTATTTATTTAAATGCCTATTACTGCCCAGGGATTGCTAAACCTGAGTAATTTGTAATTTTCTTATGAAATGCTTAATAAACCTAATCCATGGCCTGGCATACATTATGTTTACAATGAATAAATGAAGTAAGTAATTCTATTATCAAATCAAATTACAGAAAAGAGTATACTGGTGACATTTTTGGCCAAGTAAACTGCTCTCTTTACTTGGCATGAAAATAAAGTTTAGAGTGAACATATTGAATAAACTTTATTGTGTTTTCTCTTCATCTATTACTATATCTGAGATTCTCATCATATGGTCACACAGAAAACTTCAGAAAAATAACAGTACTGGAAGTTTACCATTACCTTACTTTTCAAAATTTCTTTTTAAATGTAAGGCTAAAGCCTGATTTTTTTCCAGAAAGACTTTATTTGGGAGGGGTCGTGGAGTCATGGTGGAATCTTCTGCACCAAATTGAGTAAAATGTAACAAAGGCTACTGTAAATTTCTCGCTTTGAAAAAGTGATTAATTATCACCTTTCCTCCATCAAAACCCCTCTGCTCACCGATTTGGTGCTTGACTCATTTGATAGTCAGCTCTGTATCTCTATCAGATGAAGAAAAAGAAATACATCACTGACTTCCAAAATGTGAGGCTGATGAAAGTTACTGTCTGTCAGTAACTTTCAAGGTCAGTTTTCCACAAACCTTTAGTCTCTCTGTCGACATAAATCCAAATAATACTGAAGTATTTCCAGAGTACTGCTAGGTAGTTGCCATCTTATCATGATCTCTGTATGTGTTACCTAGACTTCTGTGCCTCAGAAAATAACAAAGGAAAGATCAGGTCTGTAGGAATGGATGATGGAAATTAGAAGTGACAGTGAAATGACAAGTTGTAAGCTGTGTGTGGAAAAAAACATGAAAAAAGAAAAAAAACAACATCAGAAAAGCTGTAGTATCATTAGTAAACTTCCCTCTGTGTTAAGACCGTTTGTATCTAAGAAACTTAATAACTTGAGTCTCTAAGGTTTTATCGTACTGGAAAGAGAAGATGTCTTCAATATAAAAGTAATGTTTAATTTTGACTGAAGGATATAAAACATGAATGATCAACACATCTTCAATTGGATAGCTTATTTTCCTGGAAAAAAAACATTTCACTATATACCAATTAGAGGAATGTTGCTATAGTTGCTATATTCTCCTTATATGACTACCTGTGTGACATCGAGCTTTAAGGAGCGGTTGTAGGACTGTGTGAATATCAATCTTTTTTTCTAATGGCAATCTTTCTGCCTACCCACGCTCACCACCCCAGACATCCATAGTGATGTTCAAAGAGTCTTCCTAAGCTACAATTAAACAGGCTCAGTGTGGAAAAATGAATCAGGCAGGACCAATGTGTTTCTCCCCAAAAAGCATGAAAACAGCTTCTTTTTAATGGTAGTAGATATAGATATAAATCACAAGGTTCCTTGGGGCCAAACTGTCTACAATGAGAAGAAGATTTGGACCACAGTAAGAGACAATGGGAAGAAGAAACTAGGAAAAAGAGACTACTCACAATTGAAAGGTTCCTGATGCTCTGGAGGACTTGTGTCCTTACTGAACGCTACGTCCAGTTCCCTGTTTGGATTTCATGAATCAGTTTTACTAGTTTTGGGATTTACTCTACTCCATCTTAAACACTGTATATCTTATGTTTTGTCACATATGTTTTCAACTACAATTTAAATAATACCAAAAGAGCTAGAATTTTTGACTCATTACTATGATTCTGGTAAATGGTCCAAATACATATTTGATTTTTAAGTACCCCTATAAAATAGGTATTAATGGCTTCATGTTAGAAAAGATGAACCAGAGCTTAGTATCCTTTGTGACACCATTTGGAACCCAGGTCTTCCCTGATTGTGAGCCTAACAATTCTAAATTGCAATCCTACCCTCTAAAAATATTTTTTGGTATCATTGCATAATGTTAGTGTCATTTCAAAAATTACTGAATACACTTTTAAGACATATAAATAGGGGCATCTGGCTGGCTCAGTCAGTAGAGCATGTGACTCTTGATCTCAGGGTCGTGAGTTCCAGCCTCATGTCTGGTGTGGAGCCTTATTTAATAATTAATTAATTAATTAAACAAAAATATAACCACTATAAATATATTTGAGGACAAAACAAGTAGTTCTCAGTCATGCAACAAAATGTGAGACTAAAAACTACAAGGCGACTAGTAAAATTTCAAATATTCTCATATTTTTTTCATATACAACAAATATACTTAGATAAAAATGTACCCAATAATGAAAATGAAATTTAACACACAAAAATATTGCTTCATTACAAATATTGTTAGGATGGTCATTGGCATGGTTTTATAAGCAGATTAAGTTTGACAATTTCCTTTATTTGAGTCTCTTTGGTGAATTGACTGATTTTGACCAACAATTATTGCTATTTAGCATCCTTTAAACAGTCTGCAATTAGTTTAGATTTAGATAATCTAATGTTGCAAATATAATGATGGAGAGCATAAAAATAATAAAGAACACAGTATGCACTCACATCTTTATATTATAACAGATCCTCCTGTACCATATTTTTATTGTATTTTAAATATTATTTCAATTTATATCAATGATTTTTTCATCTTATTTTAATAATATTTTAAAGAATAATTTCAATTTTATATATTAGAATACAACATAATATTTTACATAGCCTGTGAAGTTAGTGTAATAATTTTTCAAAAATTCAAATCCATCAGGTAGGAGTTATAAATGTAAATAATGTCAATAAATGTAAATGACCCTTTAAATCTTTTGTTTGTGTGTCTTAAAACAGATCGTAACTGATGGAAAATAAAAAATTATTATCTTATTAATAGAAAAACTATGAAAATTTTGAGAGAAATTGCCTCTTTGCCATAAGTATGTCAAAGCAGAGTATATATATCATATTCAACTAGATCTTGAAATTTGAGACAATAGTATCTGTTTTATATTGTTCCTGGTACCTAAATATGATTTCTAACAGTTTTAGCCTAGCTTTTAAAACAATAGCATACAGTTTTTATGTTATATGCTAGAATTTATATGTGGATTTGTGTATATATTAGAGTTTTGTTATATTTTGAAAATATACATATGTAATTCTGGCAAAGCTTCCCAATTTTTGCTAAAATTTGCTTAATATTGTCATCTAGTATTCATGCCTTAGCTCTATCAATGATTTCTAATTGAAATACTTGATATGTTCATATCAGATGGACTCCATTACAGTGCATGGGAAATATTGACTTAATTCTACCTTAGACAAAAGATATAGAAACAATGGAAGGTGAGAGTGAGAAATTCCTCTTACGTGACAAATTTTAGAGTAGTCAAATATGAGTGTTGGCACGTTTCATATTTTAAAAACATTCCCTGTTGTGAGGATATTTTAGAAAAGTTATCTAACTAAAAAAATATTGCCGGGTTTGTGAAAGCAATTTTGTCAAAGCTTTTTATCATTATTTTGGGGCTAATTAACATCTTATCTATGTCAAGTCTTTAATACATGAGCAGGTTATATCGCTCTATTTGGACCTTCCCTCATTTCTTTGTTTTTAGCATTTGATGTTATTGCATGTAATGTGAGATAACAGTATTCATCACTACTGGTATTGGGTAAATAAGAGTCTTAATGTAAACCAGATGCTTTATGACGATCCCGTGGGTCTTTAAATGTTCATTTGCCAAAATGGAAGAGGATTTAGGAGAAAATTGATACACTATCTTGGCCTTAATAACAAATAGAATGGACCCCAAGATGGCACATTCATTTACCAGTTTTCCAGATTTACTCAGGTTTGTTCTGGAATCCCAGCATCCTGCCTCCTGGTGGATTTTTTCCTACTGGGTTGCTATAGGACCAACAAATACCATCTGGTGGCCTGTGTGTGTCCACACTGCTGGAGTCTCATCCTTGCCACAGAGGGAGACAAGCAACTTGATGCGGGGCCATCCCACTGATCCTCCGTAAGGTTGCTTAGTAGTAGTGTATGAAATTGAGTGAACAATTCTACCTGGAAGAAAATCTGAACTATAAGATATGCTTGTCTTCACGTTGTGCTTTTATTTAAAGTATGCAGTGAATCAAAAAAAAATCCATAAACTGGACAAGTAAACTTTATCTGTTCACATATGTAATAGAGGTTACAGCAATAAAATTCTGGCTCTGCTAGGTGTTCCTTTTTCAATTCCTTTAATTTGAATTTTTAGTTTTCAACATATAAATCTTATACAAATTTCATTAGCTATACCTAATAATTTTATTTTTTTAGTAACTCTAAATGGTATTATATTTTTAAATTAAGTGTCCTTATGTCCATCACCTTTACAGAGAAATAAAATTGATTTTATATGTTTATCTTATATCCTAAAAACTTTATGAATTCACTAGTTCTAAGAATAGTTTTGTAGATTTCTTGGGATTTCCTATGTACACAATCATGTTATCTGCAAATAGGAACAATTTTATACTTTTTAATTTGCATGCCTTTCATTTCCTTTTTATTGACTGTTTGCACTGGATAGATAGAACTTCCAGCACTTTGGTGAATATTTAACAGTCATTCTGGCCCTGTTCCCAATTATAGGAGGAAACATTCAACCTTTCACTATTAAGTATAACATTAGCTGGATATCTCTCCTTTCTTTTTCTTGCCAATTGCTCTGGCTAGAAATTCAAGTACAATGTTGACTTGAAGAGATAAGAGCTGACATCCGTGTCTTGATCCTGGTCTTAGGGCGAGAGTATCCATTCTATTATAATTAGGCATAATGTTAATTCTGGGTCATTCATAGATTATTTAGCAGATTGAGGAATTTTCCATCTAGTTTGTTGAGTTTTTATCATGAAAATGTGTTAGATTTTTTTGTCAAATGCTTTTTCTATATCTATTGATAAGATCATGTAATTTTTGTTTTTATTCTATTGATATGACATATTACATTAAATGATTACCATTCTTGGAATAAATTTTAGTTAGCCATGGCATATAATTTTTTAACATGTTGCTGGATTTAGTTTGCTAATATTTTGTTGAGGATCTTTGCATCTGTATTTATAAGAAATATTTGTAGTTTTCTTGTGATTTCTTTGATGGTTTTGGTATCAGAGTAAAATTGGTTTTACAAAATGATTTGGAAAGTATTTCCTCCTCTTGTTTTGAACGAGTTTGTGAAACTGGTATTCATTCTTATTTAAAAGTTTGATGGAATTCAGCAGTTTTCAAAATTATTTTATTATTAATAACAAAAAACAAATAGCAAATCATAAAAAACTATTTTTACTATTACTTTAATCTCTTCACATGTTATAGGTCTATTCACATTATTTATTTCTTATTGTGTTATTTCTTATTATTGACTTAGAGAAATTTATCTTTCTAGGAATTTGTCCATTTCATCTAAGTTAAGTAATTTGTTGGCATATAATTATTCATAGTATGCCTGTATAATCCTTTTTATTTCCCATATAAATGTCTCTTCTGTATCCAATACTTGACAGTTGAGACTTCTCTCATTTTTCTCGGTAATTTGGATACAGTCACTGATTTTTTTTTCCTATTTTTTATTTCATTAATTACCACTCTAATATTTACATTTTTTTCCTTCTTCCTGATTTAGGTTTATTTTGCTTTCCTGTCCTCATTCTCTTAAGGTAGAAGCTTAAGTACTTATTTGAAATATTAGGTGTTTATTTCTTTTTCTTTTTAATATAGGCATTTGCAGCTATAAATTTCACTTTAAGTACTCATTTAGCTTTATCCCATACATTTTATATGTTTTGTCTTGAGTTTCAGTGTTCAAAGTTTCCTTTCTTCTTTTTCTTTTTTTTTAATTTACATCCAAATTAGTTAGCATATAGTGCAACAATGATTTCAGGAGTAGATTCCTTGGTGCCCTTTACCCATTTAGCCCATCCTCCCCTCAAAGTTTCATTTCAAAGTATTTTCTAATTTCCTTCTTTTTTTAAATTAAAGTTTATTTACTTATTTTGAGAGAGAGGGAGAAAGAGAATCCCAAGTAGGCTCTACACTGTTATCGCAGAGCCTGATGCAGAGATCAGTCTCATGAATTGTGAGATCATTACCTGAGTCAAAATCTTTGGTTAGATTTATTCCTAGGTATTTTATGCTTCTTGGTGCAATTGTGAATGGGATCAGTTTCTTCATTTGTCTTTCTGTTGCTTCATTGTTAGTGTATAAGAATGCAACTGATTTCTGCACATTGATTTTGTATCCTGCAACTTTGCTGAATTCATGTATCAGTTCTAGCAGACTTTTGGTGGAGTCTATCGGATTTTCCATGTATAATATCATGTCATCTGCAAAAAGCGAAAGCTTGACTTCATCTTTGCCAATTTTGATGCCTTTGATTTCCTTTTGTTGTCTGATTGCTGATGCTAGAACTTCCAGCACTATATTAAACAGCAGCGGTGACAGTGGGCATCCCTGTCGTGTTCCTGATCTCAGGGAAAAAGCTCTCAGTTTTTCCCCGTTGAGGATGATGTTAGCTGTGGGCTTTTCATAAATGGCCTTTATGATCTTTAAGTATGTTCCTTCTATCCCAACTTTCTCAAGGGTTTTTATTAAGAAAGGGTGCTGGATTTTGTCAAAGGCCTTTTCTGCATCGATTGACAGGATCATATGGTTCTTCTCTTTTTTTTTGTTAATGTGATGTATCACGTTGATCGATTTGCGAATGTTGAACCAGCCCTGCATCCCAGGAATGAATCCCACTTGATCATGGTGAATAATTCTTTTTATATGCTGTTGAATTCGATTTGCTAGTATCTTATTAAGAATTTTTGCATCCATATTCATCAGGGATATTGGCCTGTAGTTCTCTTTTTTTACTGGGTCTCTGTCTGCTTTAGGAATCAAAGTAATACTGGCTTCATAGAATGAGTCTGGAAGTTTTCCTTCCCTTTCTATTTCTTGGAATAGCTTGAGAAGGATAGGTATTATCTCTGCTTTAAATGTCTGGTAGAACTCCCCTGGGAAGCCATCTGGTCCTGGACTCTTATTTGTTGGGAGATTTTTGATAACCGATTCAATTTCTTCGCTGGTTATGGGTCTGTTCAAGCTTTCTATTTCCTCCTGATTGAGTTTTGGAAGAGTGTGGGTGTTTAGAAATTTGTCCATTTCTTCCAGGTTGTCCAATTTGCTGGCATATAATTTTTCATAGTATTCCCTGATAATTGTTTGTATCTCTGAGGGATTGGTTGTGATCATTCCATTTTCATTCATGATTTTATCTATTTGGGTCATCTCCCTTTTCTTTTTGAGAAGCCTGGCTAGAGGTTTGTCAATTTTGTTTATTTTTTCAAAAAACCAACTCTTGGTTTCGTTGATCTGCTCTACAGTTTTTTTAGATTCTATATTGTTTATTTCTGCTCTGATCTTTATTATTTCTCTTCTTCTGCTGGGTTTAGGCTGCCTTTGCTGTTCTGCTTCTATTTCCTTTAGGTGTGCTGTTAGATTTTGTATTTGGGATTTTTCTTGTTTCTTGAGATAGGCCTGGATTGCAATGTATTTTCCTCTCAGGACTGCCTTCGCTGCATCCCAAAGCGTTTGGATTGTTGTATTTTCATTTTCGTTTGTTTCCATATATGTTTTAATTTCTTCTCTAATTGCCTGGTTGACCCACTCATTCGTTAGTAGGGTGTTCTTTAACCTCCACGCTTTTGGAGGTTTTCCAGACTTTTTCCTGTGGTTGATTTCAAGCTTCATAGCATTGTGGTCTGAAAGTATGCATGGTATAATTTCAATTCTTGTAAACTTATGAAGGGCTGTTTTGTGACCCAGTATATGATCTATCTTGGAGAATGTTCCATGTGCACTCGAGAAGAAAGTATATTCTGTTGCTTTGGGATGCAGAGTTCTAAATATATCTGTCAAGTCCATCTGATCCAATGTATCATTCAGGGCCCTTGTTTCTTTATTGACTGTGTGTCTAGATGATCTATCCATTTCTGTAAGTGGGGTGTTAAAGTCCCCTGCAATGACCACATTCTTATCAATAAGGTTGCTTATGTTTATGAGTAATTGTTTTATATATCTGGGGGCTCGGGTATTTGGCGCATAGACATTTATAATAGTTAGCTCTTCCTGGTGGATAGACCCTGTGATTATTATATAATGCCCTTCTTCATCTCTTGTTACAGCCTTTAATTTAAAGTCTAGTTTGTCTGATATAAGTATGGCTACTCCAGCTTTCTTTTGGCTTCCAGGAGCATGATAAATAGTTCTCCATCCCCTCACTCTCAATCTAAAGGTGTCCTCAGATCTAAAATGAGTCTCTTGTAGACAGCAAATAGATGGGTCTTGTTTTTTTATCCATTCTGATACCCTATGTCTTTTAGTTGGCGCATTTAATCCATTTACATTCAGTGTTATTATAGAAAGATATGGGTTTAGAGTCATTGTGATGTCTGTATGTTTTATGCTTGTAGTGATGTCTCTGGTACTTTGTCTCACAGGATCCCCCTTAGGATCTCTTGTAGGGCTGGTTTCGTGGTGACAAATTCCTTCAGTTTTTGTTTGTTTGGGAAGACCTTTATCTCTCCTTCTATTCTAAATGACAGACTTGCTGGATAAAGGATTCTCGGCTGCATATTTTTTCTGTTTAGCACACTGTAGATATCGTGCCAAGCCTTTCTGGTCTGCCAAGTTTCAAAGGAGAGATCAGTCACGAGTCTTATAGGTCTCCCTTTATATGTGAGGGCACGTTTATCCCTTGCTGCTTTCAGAATTTTCTCTTTATCCTTGTATTTTGCCAGTTTCACTATGATATGTCGTGCAGAAGATCGATTCAAGTTACGTCTGAAGGGAGTTCTCTGTGCCTCTTGGATTTCAATGCCTTTTTCCTTCCCCAGTTCAGGGAAGTTCTCAGCTATAATTTCTTCAAGTACCCCTTCAGCACCCTTCCCTCTCTCTTCCTCCTCTGGGATACCAATTATGCATATATTATTTTTTTTTAGTGTATCACTTAGTTCTCTAATTTTCCCCTCATACTCCTGGATTTTTTTATCTCTCTTTCTTTCAGCTTCCTCTTTCTCCATAACTTTATCTTCTAGTTCACCTATTCTCTCCTCTGCCTCTTCAAGCCGAGCCATCGTGGATTCCATTTTGTTTTGCAATTCGTTTAAAGCGTTTTTCAACTCCTCGTGACTGTTCCTTAGTCCCTCGATCTTTGTGGCAAGAGATTCTCTGCTGTCCTGTATACTGTTTTCAAGCCCAGCGATTAATTTTATGACTATTATTCTAAATTCACTTTCTGTTATATTATTTAAATCCTTTTTGATCAGTTCATTAGCTGTTGTTATTTCCTGGAGATTCTTCTGAGGGGAATTCTTCCGTTTGGTCATTTTGGAGAGTCCCTGGCGTGGTGAGGACCTGCAGTGCACTTCCCCTGTGCTGTGGTGTATAACTGGAGTTAGTGGGCGGGGCCGCAGTCCGACCCGATGTCTGCCCCCAGCCCACTGCTGGGGCCACAGTCAGACTGGTGTGTGCCTTCTCTTCCCCTCTCCTAGGGGCGGGATTCACTGTGGGGTGGCGTGTCCCGTCTGGGCTACTTGCACACTGCCAGGCTTGTGTTGCTGGGGATCTGGCGTATTAGCTGGGGTGGGTAGGCAAGGTGCTCGGGGGCTGGAGGGGCAGGCTTAGCTCACTTCTCCTTAGGTGATCCACTTCAGGAGGGGCCCTGTGGCAGCGGGAGGGAGTCAGATCCGCTGCCGGAGGTTTGGCTCGGCAGAAGCACAGAGTTGGGTGTTTGCGCGGAGCGAGCAAGTTCCCTGGCAGGAACCGGTTCCCTTTGGGATTTTGGCTGGGGGATGGGCGGGGGAGATGGCGCTGGCGCCTTTGTTCCCCGCCAAGCTGAGCTCTGCCGTCCGGGGGCTCGGCAGCTCTCCCTCCCTTTGTCCTCCAGCCTTCCCGCTTTCGGCGCAGAGCTGTTCACTTCTGACCTCCCAGACGCTAAGTCGCGCTTGCTGTCGGAACACAGTCCGTCCGGCCCCTCCGCTTTTGCCAGCCAGACTCAGGGGCTCTGCTTGGCCGGCGAGCCGCCCCTCCGCCCCGGCTCCCTCCCGCCAGTCCGTGGAGCGCGCACCGCCTCGCCGCCCTTCCTACCCTCTTCCGTGGGCCTCTGGTCTGCGCTTGACTCCGGAGACTCCCTTCTGCTAATCCTCTGGCGGTTTTCTGGGTTCTTTAGGCAGGTGTAGGTGGAATCTAAGTGATCGGGAGGACGCGCTGTGAGCCCCGCGTCCTCCTACGCCGCCATCTTCCGGAACCTCCTTTTCAGGGAATTTAGAGGAGACCTGGGAAATACAACTGTCAAGTTCATCAAATTCTAGGAGACTGAGAATCAGACAGAGAGCAGAGGAATTTGGAGACACATGTCGGCTGAATGTAATGTGGTATTCTGGACTGGATCCAGGTTTTTGAAGGACACGAATCAGCAGCCAGATGAAGAGCTACATCGGGCTAAGTTACTCAACAAAGGAGCTTCCGTCTTCGTGGAGTCTGGGCGCAGTTTAGTGGCACTTGGGGTGTTGAGGTTTCCCAAACGTGCAAAGTCTCCATAACAGGAACAGAAGCTGGGCTCTTGGATTTTTACAGAGGCTTTATTACATAGTCATGAATGACTCAGTCACCAGCTACTGGCTGATTCAACCGTCAGCCCCTCTCCCCCTACCTGAGTCAAAATCAAAAACCGTATGCTTAACCGAGCCACCCAGGCGCCCCTGATTTCCCTCTTGATATCCTCTTTGACTCACTTGTGACTTCAGACTGTACTTAATTTCCCACATACTTTGGAGTTTCTAAGTTTTTCCTGGTTATTTATTTCTAATTTTATATCACCTTCTGACTTTATATAGTCAGAAAATAGACTATCACTAGAGCGCCTGGGTGGCTCAGTAGGTTAAGTGTCCAACTTCAGCTCAGCTCATGATCTCACGGTTCATGAGTTTGAGCCCTGCTTTGGGCTCTGCGCTGACAGCTCAGAGCCTGGAGCCTTGCTTCAGATTCTGTGTCTCCATCTCTCTCTCTGTTCCTCCCCCACTCACTCTCTCTCTCTCTCAAAAATAAAGATTTTTTAAAAATTTTTTAAAAAAGGAAAATAGACTATTACTATTTCTATCCTTTTTGATTTATCAAAGTTGTTTTGTGGCTCGGCATGTCATTTATTATGGAAAAGTTTCCATGCTCTGGTTATAGTTGGTTGATAGTATTGTTCAACACTCCTATTTCCTTGTTGAATCTTCAATCTAGGGTGTATACACAATTGAAAATGGGCTACTTACATATCCTATTGCTGTTGTTGAATTTTATATTTCTCCATTTCTTTCAGACTGGTTTCATGTATTTTGGTGCTTGTTGTTAGGAACAAATAAGCTGTATTGTGCTTATTGTTAAGAACAAATAACTATTTTATCTTCCTATTATCTTTATAAAACAAGCCTCTGTATCCTTTAATGTTTTTTTTAGTTTCAAAGTTTATTTTGTCTAACATCAGTATCTCCATTCCAGCTTTCTTATGATTGTTGTTTTCATAATATATCTTTTTTACCCTTTTATGTTCAATCTTTTTGTCTTAAAAAGTATGTCTAAAGTATGTCTCCTATGGACAGCATTTATTTGGATCTTGTTTTTCCTCCTAATCTGACAATCTCTGCCTTTTGTTGAATTGTTTAATTCATTAGTATTTTATGTTATCGTTAACATAGTTAGATTTATATCTGCCATTTTAAATTTTGCTTTTTATGTGTCTAACATATTTCGTATCCTCTCCCCTGTCTAGCTCTTTTCAACAAAGTAGGCACCCTTTAATTTAACATGTATTTCACATGTAGTTTGTCAGTTCACTGAATCTACAGATTTCTCAATTGCCACTGCCTACCACAGTCTCTACTGTTTTTGAGAACACCCTCAGACATTAACTTTTTCATGCTCTTTCATTAATGAACTGAGCTCCTTTGCAAAGAGATTAGGAGCTATGCATTGTACTGTTTGCTTCTCTCTCCATGCAAAATTTCTAGGCCAAGGTTCTAGGGAGGGGCACAATGGCAGGCCTCTCTCTGACACTGGGTGGAAAGGGGCAGTAGCCTGAATTCTTTTTGGATTGCTTCACCTGGTGTGGGACCCTAACTAACCAGCCAGGGCAAGAGTATATTCTCAGTGGTTTCAAGTTCAAGATAGAGCCTCTGTTATAGAGATGGGTCTCGAGTAGAAGAAGGTAACCCCTGCCTCTCAACTGCACTCATTTATCATAGCCTAGGCCACAGGCAGCTGGGGACAGAATGAAAAATGCTAAATGAGAAATATCCTCATGGGAAGATTTCCCTGACACGGAATAGGGAGAGAGAGTGCCTGTGTTCCTGCTCTTGGCTGTAACAGTCTGGAATAGAACGAAGTCTTGCTGAGCTTAGTCCAGATACTACAAAGTCTTGCTTTTCTTGCTGGATTTTCATACATATTCCTGAGTAGATATTTATTCACTTGATGTATGCTCTTTGGAGCATTTTCAGAGGTTACAAATGGATGTATGCTTTTGGAGCATTTTCAGAGGGTACAAATGCACATACATATACACACACAAACTTGTTATATATATATTACAAATGCCTTTATATATACATAAATTATATAAATATAGTCTATTAGTTATATACATATTATATATATTGTCTATATATATTGTTTATATTGTAAACATGTAAGACTATATAAAATTATACATATTTGTATAGATAACTTTGATTATGTTTACATGTAATTTTAGATTCTAGTTATGTATAATTGTTGTGTTTTATATATATACATATATATATATATATATATGTATATATATATATATACACGATATGATCCATGTATATATAAATTTTCATCACCAGTTTCATAGGGAAGTGGACCGTAGAGCCCTTCATGTTCTCATTCTGGGAGCAGGTCTCTGTACATGTGTTTCTTTTATTTTTGAGGAGGAATAAGGAAATGTATGTCTACATCCCAGAAATAGAGTCCTCATATTTGTTTTTATTTTTATGTAGTCAAATGTACCAATCTGTCTGTTTAAAGATTCTTGTATTCTTGCTGATAAAGTGCTTTATCATCCCAATGTAATAATAAGTATTTTATCCAATTTAATTTCCATATATTAATAATTTGATTAATACAAATCTTTTATTTTTTTAGAAAATACTTTTATACTAATATTGACCCAACCTAGCTGGTTGAATATCTTTCTAAATTGAAATGTCAGGAAAATTTCATATTAAAATTCAGTATGTTTGTCCAACTAGGATTTCTATGCTCTTTCTTTAATTGTCCTCTTTTACCATGCATCTATACTGATATTGTTTATATTTTTAAATTATATCATAGACCACTATGGTTGCACTCCTCCCTTGTATAAAACTACTTTTCTCTAAATATTTGTCTTTTTCAGAACCATACTGGACTTTATAATCAGGTTATCTGTCAAAGGAAACCACAATAGGAGTAAATTTGCCTATTAGAGTAGTGAAATATTTTAACAATGAATCTTTCCATCAAAAATCAAAGTACGGTCATCCATATTTACATGATTCACATTTAGGAGAACTGAAAGTTTTTATAACACAGGGAGATATTTAACAAACTTCCATTGTAAATATGCTATTATTTCTTTTATATAAGAAAATTATAAAATTTTAATATTGTACTAATGATTTTTTCATATTATTCATAATAATGCTTTGTTAGTTCACGTGAGTGTTCCAGTTATTCTACAATGATCACTGATAAATATTGACTTACTTGATTAATTTCAGATTTTTATGTCATCCATTTCCTTGTTCTATGTTGGTTATACGACCCAGAACAACGATACGCAGTAATAACCATTTATCTGCTGCTCGAGAGAAGTGCAAGGTGTTTGCATGTGTCAACTGCTACGCCACCTGCAAGTAATCAAATAATGAGCATATCAGATGTTTCAGCATAACACATGTTGCAGAAATCATTATATATACATGTATTTTTATTTTAGTAAACATTTCATCAAAAGTATTAAATTTTCTCAAGTCTGCTTGTTACCTGTTGAAATCATTTTTTAACTTTTGACCAAAAAATAATGCAAAAAATATGTGCAGATTCTAAATGTTTAACAACTGTTGAATCATGGCTACAAATCCCATATGGCTACAATATACTATTTTTTCTTATATTGCTGTACGGTTTTTGTTAATATTTCATATAAGATTTTATTGTCGATATTAATATGACATATTGGACTATAACGGTGTATTCTTATACTGTGATTTTCCCTGCTGTTGAAAATTCAGTAGTCACAGATTTTTTTAAAAATAGCTTTTCTTTGCATCACTCATGAAAAAAGGGTTAGTTTCTTTTTTATCTATTTGATCCTCTTCAGGTTCATGCTCTAATTGCCACACTTTGTTCTTCTTTGATACTCATTTAAAATTTTCTAGGGGTGCCTGGCTCAGTCTATTAAGCATCTGATTCTTGATTTTGGCTCAGGTCATGATCTCACAGTTCATGAGTTCAAACCCCACATTGGCTCCGTGCTGACAGTGTGGAGCCTGTTTGGAATTCTCTCTGCCCCTCTCCTGCTCATGAGAGCTCTCTCTCTCTCTCAAAATAAATAAACTTAAAAAAAAGATTATTATATATAGATAGATATAGATATAGATATATAGATATAGATATAGATATAGACATAGACATAGATAGATATAAAGATTTTCCATATATTTTTGCTAATTCTTGAGTACTTCCTTTGTCCAAACACTCTTTAAAACCATGAGCATTTAGGGGTGCCTGGGTGGCTCAGTCAGTTCATCCTGGGACTCTTGATCTCAGCTCTGGTCATGATCTCATGGTTCATGAGTTCAAGCTCCATGTCAGGCTCTGTGATGACAGCACAGAGCTTGCTTGGAATTCTCTCTTTCTCTCTTTCTCCCCTCCCCCACTCAAGCTCTCTCTTTCAAAATAAATAAATAAATAAGGCATATTCATTTTAAAATATTAAGTGTATCATATTACATATGTAAAATAAAATACTATATAAACCTCATAGAACATACTTATAAGAATTTAATGACATGGCAACATTCTTGCATTACAGGTATGAATGAAAAATTTAACCTGCTTAAATGACAGAAATATGACTTAAATGATTTGAAATTTTTGTGTGTACGTGTACTTAAGGAAAAAATTAAGCAACCAAAAATCTAATAGGCATTAGGTCCGGATTTAACAATGATACTGCTTTTATTTATAAAGTGTCTACCATGCATTGAACGCTCTGTGTCAAGACATTTCTAAGTTTACAAGTTAATACTTTAATCTTATAATTATTTAAGATAAAACATTATCATTTTCGTTATTTTAAGTAATATTTGACAGTGTGACTGTTTCATTAAAGTTATCTGACCAGTCATAATGGCATTAACAGTTCCTATTTAGCCCATATATCATATCGGTCACTTTTCTAAGCACTTTCTGTGAATTTGTCACTTAATCCACATAATGAATCTGTGAAGGAGGCATTTGAATTTTTTTTAAGTGTTTATTTATTTTTGAGAGAGAGAGAGAGTGTGAGTGGGTGAGGGGCAGAGAGAGGGGGAGACACAGAATCCGAAGCAGCCTCCAGGCTGCGAGCTGTCTGCCACAGAGCTCGACCAGGGGCTGCGAACTCACGAACCGCGAGATCGTGACCTGAGCCGAAGTCAGACGCTTAACTGACTGAGCCACCCAAGTGTCCCAAGGAGGCATTTTAAAATACAGTTTATTAGGCCACTGAAGAAACTTTAAATTCTAAAGCTACAGTACTAAAGTTTTATCCTGTGTCCCTGTGACTGTAAAGTCCATGCTTTATACCACTCATCTAGGTGACTGTTCTTTGTTCCTATTTTAATAAAAATACTACAGTGTTTCTCCATTTAGTATGAGTGAAACATGGTGCTGAGTAACTCATAATATACTGTTCTCTTTGTGTTTCCCCTCAGCGATCACTTGAAAGTTTTGCTATTATTTTCTATTACTACTACTCCTACCACCACTATGGCTGCTACATTCACTAGATTGTGGATTGCCTAACAAGGATTAATAAGTAGAACTAATTGGTTACTGACGTGCCATTATCTCAACTGTCAAGGCTGCAAATTTGACTTCTCTTGCAAAGGCAAATGCTTGTGGAATATGGAATGACAGGTATCAAAAGGTTATTGTGAGTATTCAAAGCTTAAACTGCAGCCCTAAAAACATTATCTGGATTTTTACGATTGCTCTTTTGTTATCCTTCCCGTCCCTTTCATAGTCTTTCATTAGATGTGCCCCAGAGGTGATCCATACTGATTAAAAATTATGACACTTCATTTTCATAATAGAGGCTCATTTCAATTCTACGACCAAAAGGGTTTGAATGAATAGAAAAATTCTCAGTGAAGAGCATGTTATCAAAGAAGAATGCTCTACAAATCTGAGCTGACAGTTAAACCACAAACAAAGAAGTTTCTGAGAAGCTCATATTCTGACCACAGATCTGTATGTTTTGAAATTCAATTATCTATTGTATAGAAATACTGTTTTCAGATTTCTTCATGTCCTGAAGACCTTGGCTTGTACACTCTTTCATTTTCAAATGAGACAAAATTGTCTCTGAAATGACCAGGACCGCTGCCTCATGTGTATGGCAAATAGGAGAATGAATTTTGGGGAGTCCATCCTCCTTAATTCAAATAGGAAAAGTCTTGAACTTTCCTCCTTGACGCAAATAGGGAACGTCTTAATCAGGGTATTGAGTAATCCTCTGTGCCTTCAAGCAGACTTCCTTTCTCTGACAACATACATAATTTCCTAATCACACTGCTCTCCATCTTGCCTCAGTACATTCCTGCCCGTGATATTACTGACCTCCTTCACCTTATATTTACAGTATCCTTTCCAGCCAAGTTATCCTTTTGATTCTCAACTTCATTAATTAGAGCCCCCTAACATGTGTCATCCCTGAACGATACATCTACTTCTTAATAAATAAGAAACTAATTTCTCTTTGATACGGTTCTCACAACTCTTACATCTATATGTGTATTGCAGTCATAGAGCAGAGTAGATGTAACGTGGTTTTTTGCACACTGTAATTTATGTGGCTGTCCACATTCCTGGTGGGTCATCCAGTATTCACACTAGAATATTCCCTCAGCTTTAGCGACCACGAGCCCCCAGTTATGCCCTAAGGTCCCAGTATGTCTAAGGGCACAATGCTGCATGTTAATAACACAAAGGCCTGAAACTCTTCTGACCCATTCACACCCAAGTAATTTTTCTGGCACTCGCTTGCTGGGAACATACTGAAGACAGTCCGACAGCCAATCTGTCACTTCATTCAGTAGTTGAAGATGCTGAACACAGTGATATAACAGGTTGGTCTGTGGCATGCTTCACAGATTATTAACTTTTTTTTAAATGATCTGTGTTTATTAGAAACAGCTTAACTGGTGAATTCTATCAAACTTTAAAAAAGAATTAACATCGATTCTTCAGAAACTATCCAAATAAATAAATAAAGTAGAAATAGTTCCCAATTCATGGTGTGAGGCCATTATTCTTCTGATACCTAAACAAGACATCACAAAAATGAAGCAAAACAAAACTGCGGACCAATATTCTTTATAAATATAGATTGGGGGGGGGGGGCGCCTGGGTGGCTCAGTCGGTTGAGCGTCCGACTTCAGCTCAGGTCATGATCTCACGATCTCCTGGTCCGTGAGTTCGAGCCCCGCGTCGGGCTCTGGGCTGATGGCTCAGAGCCTGGATCCTGCTTCCGATTCTGTGTCTCCCTCTCTCTCTGCCCCTCCCCCTTTCATGCTCTGTCTCTCTCTGTCTCAAAAATAAATAAACGTTAAAAAAAACTTAAATATAGATTAGGAATTCTCAAAAAAACAAATAAAACTGCAAACTAGAAACCAAACCAGCACAGTATGAAAAGTCTTATACAACATTACACAGTGTGATTTATCTCCAGAATGAAAACTTGGTATAGACATCCTCAAATCAGTCAATATAATATACTATATAAGGAGAATAAGCACAAAAAACCCCACATGATCGTCTCAAGAAATGAAGAAAAATCACTAGATGAAAGTAACACACTTTCAAGTAAACACACTGGAAAAAGCAGGAATAGGAAGGAACTCCCTCAGCCTGATAAAGAGCTTCTACAACAACAGACTAACACACAAACTAACCCACAGCTAACATGATACTTAATTGTGTACAAGATCAGGAAGAAGACAAAGATGCAGGTCTTCTTGTCTTTTCTATTTGATATCGTACAAGAGGCTGTAGCAAAAGAATGATGCAAAAACAAGTAATAAAAAGCATCCAGATAAAAGCAAAGATTAAAACTATTTCTTTCATTGAGAATATCACCTTGTATATAGAAAAACAAAACAACTAAAAAATTTTACTAATTCTAATAAAGGGCTTCAAGGTTAAAACATGCAAGATCACTAAAGAAAAATCAGGGGCGCATGGGTGGCTTACTTAGTTGAGCGTCTGACTTCAACTCAGATTATGATCTCAGGGTTCATGAGTTTGAGCCCCATGTAGGGCTCTGTGGGCTGAGAGCTGAGCCTGGAGCCTGCTTCAGATTCTGTGTCTCCCTCTCTCTCTGCTCCTCCCCCACTCATGCTCTTTCTGTCTCTCTCAAAAATAAACATTAAAAAAAAATGTCTTAAATGTCTTAATGTGACACCAAAAGCACAAGTGATAAAAGAAAATAAATTGTAATTCATAAAATTTAAAAACTTTTGCATCTCAAAAACACCATCAAGACAGTTCAAAGTGAATATGTAACTGTGTTTACCAAACCCTATATATATTACGTTTTTTCTGACATGCACCTACCCATGGTAAAGTTTAATTTATAAATTAGGCACAGTATGAGATTAACAACAGTAACTAATAGTAAAATAGAACAATATATATACTATATACATAATATGTGAATATACTGTAATAAAACTTAGTAAATGTGGTCTCTCTCAAAATATCCTATTGTGCTGTATTCACCCTTCCTTTTCTTGTGATGATGTAAGATGATAAAATGCCCATGTGATGAGATGAAGTGAGGTGAATAACACAGACATTATGATGTAGGGTTAGGCTTCTACTGACCTGCTAACAATGTGTCACAAGGAGGATCATTATCTGCTTCTGGAGGGTAACTGAGTCTGTGGAAAGCAAAATCATGGGTAAGAGGCGGGGTCAGAGGGAGGACTACTATACATAGACACAGAAATTGGATTATCCATTACCTGGACCCAGAAGTAAGAAGAAATAGATAATGAATGCTAATGGGTATGAGGTTTCTTTTGGGGGGGATGGTAATGTTCTGTAATTAGATTGTGATGATAGTTTTTATAAACCTGAAAATATACTAAAAGCCACCGAGATTCACTTTATTTATGTTTGAATTTTGTGGCATGTGAATCATATCTTAACAAAGCTGTCAATTCAAGAAAAAAAAATTAAGGAATCCACTAATAATGCCCTAAAAGCTGGAAATACTGATACACATCTCAAAATTCCTATACTAAATAATCACAATTCCTACACTAAAATTGCTCACTTACTAATTGAAAGACAAACAGGTATTGGAAGTCTTCAGACAGTTTCACAGAGCTGTGACAGAGCTGTGAACAGGATGCATAGACACAACAAGTATTGGCCAGTAAGAGTGGCAGAGACGTAGAAAAGATGGCTTGTGGATTGAGTTTTGGAGGATGAGTTGTTATCAGCTAGTGAAGAAAGAAAGTAGTGGGGTTAAGAATGAGAAATGAACAATTTTGTAGAGAGGTAGAGAGGATCATAAAGGTGATAGAAATCTATCCTGAAAATTAAGAAAATACAGTGAGAAATATGGATGAAAGGGGGATTAACCAAACATTAAATGTTTGTTAAAAAAAAAATATCCCTTGAAGGGGCACCTAGGTGGCTCTGTCAGTTAAGCATCTAACTCTTGATATTGGCTCAGCTCATGATCTCACAGTTCCTGGGATAGAGTCCCATATTGGGCTTTGCACCGAGCTTGGCGCCTTCTTGGGATTCTCTCTCTCCCTCTATCTCTGCCCATCACCTCCCAAAGTAAATAAATAAACTTAAAAAAAATCCCTTGAAGTATGATAACTGGTAAAAACAAAACCCAGCAAGCCAACAACAACAACAAAGTGATGGGAATCAGCAATAGGGATAGTTGAAGACCTAGAACTGAAACTTACTGCTTTGAAATCCTGTCTTTACATTTATGCTTTCTTTCAATGACTTTTAGTTAATGGTGATTTTTCTTAATGTTGATTCTTGTCCCCATTTTTTCCAACTTCAGACAAAAATTCAGAATGAACAATTCCAATAAATAATTCAAAATACATACAATGAATAATTTTACTATTTAGAGTCTACTAAGAAGTATTTTAGAAATACTACATACGATTTACATAACTCTCCCGCCCCCCCACACACCAAATTATTTCTGTATGGGTGAGTTTAATAATCCAATTTCATTAAACATAAACTGTTCCCTTGATTAAAATGACATTTAGTTAAACCTTCCTATCTTTGCCATAAATTTCTGTAGCAATATCTGACACCTTCCATCACTAAAGGGAAAATTTTTGCCAGAGAACATAAATATAGTCAGTAAAGATGAAAATAAATCAATACATGCTAATGTGTCTGAAAAGGAATTTATGTCTGCTCCTTAATTGTTATCCTACTTCAAATTTTGTTCACTCATAATATTCAGATAATGCATTTCAGTTAATTTTTATGGTGACATACTATAATTTATACATTATTAAATTATATGTTTAAAAAAGAAATGAACAGGGGCTGGTTTAAATTTCTTGAGGATAATTATAGAGTAAATTTCCAAAATGATTTCAATTGCCTACTTATTCTATAGCTTGCTTATGAAATAATCCTACTTGCCACAAAGAAAATATTTTTCAACAAAGATTGCTAACTGATGTTTTATATGAATTTATTTTAAGAAATGTTTCACATCTTTAACATATATTTTATATATCAACTCTTTCCTTCAGTTTTTTCACCTTTATCTTTCTTCATATCACTGCCAATCAAATGTAATTGAATTTAGAATTTATACTACATATACAAAAGTACATATATTAGAAAATGGGGATACAATTAAAAAAACAATTTCTTAAGTGTCGTAGACTCTGGGTCTGGAGTTCTCTCTTGTCCAGCAAGAGAGCAGATACAGGATTGACATGCAAGAGAGGCTAATGTCTGGGAGAAGACAAGAGCCCCAAGTAAAGGTTCCTGCTCCGTTTTTATTAGGATCAGAAGGCTTACAAGCGTGATGGATGTGCACAAAGAGATAATGAAACCATGATCATTAACTCATGGGTGTGGGAGAAAGGGGGTTTTGAAGATCTGCGGTATGCGGTGTTAGGGTTTGGGGTCGATACAAAACAAAAGTCTAGTACTGGGCAGAAGGTTGAGAGGCACTACCTCTGTTTACCTAACATTGCCTAGGGGACAAGAAAGACAGAGCATGCTACCTCAGGGTCAACAAGGCACCTTTCTTTTGTTAATTAGCTCCACTCTGGGCAACTTCGCCCTGCTGTGATCTCAAGTCCTGTTTTCCTGTTTTTGTCCTTTCTTCCTGTGAAAGCAGCTTTCTGCTTTTGTGCTAAGTTGGGGGGGGGGGGCATTTCCACCCCAAATAGTTAATCTTGTTTACCTCATTTTTGATGCTTTCATCCTGAGGCTTTTCTATTCCTATACCTTTGTCCCATACTGGGGGCCTTTGCCCTGTTTACCTAATCTTGTTTACCCAAACTTGGGTGTGTTCATCTTATGGCTTTCTAATTCTTTATGCCTTGTTAACCCATCAATGCAAGGTCAAGGAATTCCTAAGCTTATTCCTCACACTTAAGTACTATATATACCATAATATAACACATTGAAAATACTAAGATTAAGGGAAATAACTTGCCAATGTATTACACATACTTGATGGAAATATTTCCTTTAAGCATGAAAGTGAACAAAAATATTCTCAAGAAAACAAAGTCAATAGGCACCTGGGTGGCTCAGTCAGTTAAGTGTTCAGACTCTTGATTTCGTCTCAGGTCATGATCTCATAGTTCATAAGTTCGAGTTCCATGTCAGTGTGGAGCCTGCTTGGCATTCTCTCTCCCTCTCTCTCTCTGCCCTCCCCCATTCATGTATACATGCTCTCTCTAAATAAATAAAAATAAGAAAACAAAGTCAAGAAAACTTGCAGTCAGTAAATTGAACTTCAAAACATTGAATGCGGTTCATTAGGTTGAGAAATGCTAATTCTGGATGAGAATTCATAGCTATGCAATAAGATAGTATTAGAATCTACACTTTAAGAAATGGCAGAGAAGTGAATAAAAAAGAATACATGCAGCAACCATAATGACAATATATTTGAAGGTTTCTACCACATTCAGTTGGGATTTTTAAAAGGGATAAATGAATTTCAATTGTTACAAACTTCTTTTATTGTTTGGGATGAGATAAAACTAGTAGTTTCGGATGTCAGCAATAAATTAACAAATTTTGAAATAATATGATAAACCACTAATAAATGATGAAGATATTACCAAAATGCTAATAGAGATGGTCAAATAGAATACTAAAAGCAACTTGATTAATATAAAAGAATACATATGGTATTTGTCTTTCTCTGACTTATTTTGTGTAGCATAATACCTTCTAGCTCCATCCACACTGTTGCAAATGGCAAGATTTCATTCTTCTTTATGACTGATATGCTTCCACTACACACACACACACACACACACACACACACACACACCCCACATCTTCTTTATCCATTCATCAGCAGATGGACATTTGGGCTCTTTCCATAACGTGGCTATTGTTTATGTTGTGGCTATAAACATCAAGGTGCATGTATCCCTTCTAATCCTTTGGGTAAATATCTTGGTGTATAATTACTAGATCACAAGGTAAAGACAAACACCGTATGATTTAACTCACATGTGGAATTTCAGAAATGAAAAAGATAAACATAGGGAAAAAATAGAGAGAGGCAAACCATAAAACAGACTCTTAAATAGAGAACTAAGGGTTGCTGGGGGAGGTGGGTGGGGGCTGGGCTAAAGGGGTGATGGACATTAAGAAGAGCACTTGTGATAAGCACTGCATGTTATATGAAATGGTGAATCACTAAATTCTACTCCTGAAACCAGTACTACACTATATGTTAACTAACTGGAATTTAAATAAAAACCTGAGTCTAGGAAATATATAAGAATATAAGAAAGAAGGAATCAAGGAATGAAGGACAGATGTGACAAATAGAAAACAAATAGCAAGATGATAGACTTAAACCCAACTGTATGAATAATAACATTACATATGAATGAGTTAAGTGACTAACTAAAAGACAGAGATAGGGTGGGATAAAGAGAAAGGGAGAGAGAAGGGAAACCTAACATCCTGTTTATAAGAAACAACTTTAAAAAGATAGGTTGAAAATTAAATAAATTTTTTTAAATACCATGCAAAAACTAAAGATAAGGTAATATAACTATGTTAACATTGCGTTAAGTAGGTTTTAATGGCCAAAATATGAATAGTCCTCAAAAACACATTTTAAATACAAAACCAAAATGATAAAGAAAAGTACAATGACAGAAAAATAGATACCAAAAGCAGATCAGGGTGTCTTTGTTAATGTCAGGTGAGGGAGACTTTAAGGTAAGAAATATTATGAATGATAAAGCAGAATATTTTACCACAATAGAATAGTTAATAGAACAATATGACTAAGTTTGGAGGCACACAGCATAGTTTTCAATTATGTAAAGTAAAAATTAACATCAAAAAATGAGACAAAATAAAAATCATGATGAAAGGGATTTAACATGCTTCTTACGGTAGGGGAGAAAAGTGTAAATTTAAAACATTTAACATTGTTAAGTAAGTGGATTTATTTGATATATATAGAATACCACAAACATAACTGTAAAATACACATTCTTTTCATATAGTCACAACACACTGAACAAAATAAAGTATATTGTATGTCACAAAGCAATTTTCAAGAAATTCCAGTTCAGGAATAATAATATATATAGTTTCCAACCTTTGTAGAAATAAATTAACACTCAATAATGATAGGTAATTAGAAAACACCCAAATATTTGTTAATTAAGCAACTGCTAAATAATCCATATGACAAAGTAAAATTCTAATGGATATTAAAAAATGTTTGGGGATGAAAATAATAAAATTATGACAATCCACAAAATTTGTGAAGATATATAGATAAATACATCTGAAAATGACTTGTATCCAGAGTATATGAAGAACTTTAGACATCAAGAAAAGAGATAGAAACCACAACTTAAAAAGGGGGCAAAATTTTATAAAACCACTTTACAAATAAATGTATCTAAATGATCAATAAGCATACTAAAAGGTATTCAACATCTTTATCAGCAGGGAAAAGAAAATTAAAATTACAATGAGATTATACAACACACCCATCAGAATGGCTAAGTGTAAAAAACTGACTATATGATGAGCTGATGAGAAACTTGTGCTACTAGAATGAAATCTGGCCATTTGGAACATTGTGGATGGATCTAGAGGGTATAACGGTAAATGCAATAAAATCAATCAGAGAAAGACAAATACCATATAATTTCATTCATAGGCAGAATTTAATAAACAAAACAAAGAAAAAAAGAGACAAGCCCCAGAACAGACTTTTGAATATAGGGAACAAACTGGTGGTCGCCAGAGAGGAGATGAGTACTGGGAATGGAGGAATTAGGTGAAGGAAATTAAGAGCACACTTGTCGCGATGGGCACTGAATAATGTATAGAATTGTTGAATTACTATATTAACATATAACACTGTATGTTAATTACATTGGAATTAAAAAAAAAAGTCTCCTGATGCATATTATAAAATGGATGAATCCCAAAAGGATCCTGTTGAACAAAAGAAGAAAAACAGAATAAACCACAGAGATTATTTATACTTCTATTTTAACTATAGAAAAGCTAATATATGATGATAATATGATGATAAAAATTAGTATTGTAGTTAGAGTAGGTGCCTCTGAGGTTTACTGACAGTCTGAAGAAAACTTCTGGGAAATTATTGTATTTTTTAAATAAAAATTAAAAATAATGTAAAACAAAATGTATTACTTTCAACATTGGAAAGTCTATTAATATCAAAATATAAAAGCAGATCAAATATCTGATTATATTAATTAATGTAAGCATTTTAAGTTATACTAGAAAAAAATTCCCTTTCCCAAAAGCAACAATAACTCTAAGGTACCTAGAAATGAAATTTTTTTAACATGTTTCTGAACTTCTGGAAAAAATTACAAAGCATTATTAAAAAACAAGGCAAAACAAAAACATAAAGAAGCCCTATGCATAAGCAGAAGTTACATGCTGATTGAGAAGATTCAGTATCTAAACAATAACAATTCTTTTAAAAATTAATCTAGGTAAAATCAACACAATTTCAGTTCAAATCTTGTCAGGGTTTTTCATGAAATTCAGAATGGATGGGGAGAATTCCTTATGAGATATCAAGATTCATAATAAAAATTGATGAATAAACACTGTTCAACACTGCAGTTAAACTAATAGATAAAAGAATATAACAAAAACATAAACAGATGTGATACCATATAATTTTATATATATATATATATAACAGAAATTATCTCATCAGATGGTAAATAGACTATTCCACATCAAAATGGGAAAAGCAAATATAACTTTTAAAAGACATTATAAGAACATAATCTAATTACATTAAAATTACTAATTTGCTTTCTTATAACATGGACATAAATATGAACAAAAATAATGCCACAGTGCAAATGATAACAAAATCAAATATGCAAAATACTTATTTAAAAAAACAAAAGGTATTGATGAATCAGCCCAAGAACATGAATAGTAAATTACAAAAGAGAAAGCCTAGTCAATAAATGTAAGAAAATCTGTTCATTTTTAATAGTCATATGTGAAAGCAAATTAAAAGAGCACTGAAATAATATTATACACATAAGATTAATCAATGTTAAATATCTTTACAATATCCAATGCAGTTAAAGATGTGGAAAATAAGACATTTCATTCACTTGAGTAATGATTTTGATAATTAACAAATTTGGGAATGATCTGTTTCAAATGGAGAAACTATGGAAACTTGTCTGTGGGGTGTGCCACTGGAGATGTGCCAGATTTATACCAGACATCAAAGAATCAGGGGAATAACAGGTGAGAACTTTATGGAGAAAAAAAAAGAAAAAAAACCAGAGAAACGTTACAGGAGTGACTACTCCTCCACCAGGAATCCTTAATATTGATTCCCTTCTACTTTGTGGAGCCTCTTACGTGGAAAAGTACATATATTAAAATAATTTTTATAACCTTGGCCATGTAACTTCCTTTCATTGCAAAACAATGGTGAAACAGTGGTACCTGAGGTCCTTTCTAGAGAGAACATGTGCGTAGACCACAGTTAATAGAGAAGAGTTTGTGGACATGGAGAGCATAGAATTAAATATTAACTGGAGCTGTCAGACTGGAGGTGAATAAACAATCTGGGAAGCAGTTGGCTCTAAGGGTTTTCCATCTGTGTGTATCTGAGTTTTATGTATCCTGAGAAAGTGACTCAGAGTAATCCAGTGCAGAAGTGATACCCAAAGCTTATGACCTTCCCATGCTGCTTTGACCAGAGATGTTGAGCTTCATCTGTTTTACATATTAGATTGCAGTGTGTTATTTTATTTTAACAAAGGACTGCAATGCAAACACCTTGGATAACCACCTGTTCCTATTTATATAATGTCAAAAAGAAGATACTTTGTCTCAAGGTCTCCAGCCAGGAGATTGGCTGGAATTAGAGATAGGGTCTCCTGATTTTCAGCTTTAAATTCATTATAGAAACAAAACAGAAAAATCAGTGAGCACTGTAGAGTGGAATGAGCCAATGGGCCTTATTTGTGCATCCCTGCTCTGTATGTATTTATTTGATTATGAAAATGTGGACGGAGGTGAAAAAGTACTGCAGAGGAAACACATGGGAACACACAGATATGGTTAAGGCTTGGGGACCGATCCTGTGTATTACCTGGACTAAACACTTCAGTTATAGAGGAAATTTTGAAAAACATTTGGCTGAAATGAAGCCAAACAAAATGCTTTCTATATTTTTGCTTCATGGATTTCAACCTGCAACTCTCATAGTGCTATGGAGTTTACAGTAACGCTCTCTTATCATTCACCCCTCTGTGCTTTGGTCAGAGGGCTGTATGTTCCAGTTCTCAAGCATGCCACTCTTGAGTCTTCCTTTCTTCAACAAGCGTTCTGTGCTGTCTCAGACCTTTTTGCTGGTTTTCTCTCTCCATAACATTACCTCCTATCTACTCTTCAAGCTATAGCTTGAAGCTATAGCTTAAGGTTTCCATATAGCTTATAGCTTTCTAGAAAACTTTACCCTGTCTTATTTAGACACTCATCTATTTTGCTTCAGTTGCACTATGTGCATTAATTTTTTATGTCACTTATCATACTGTAAAATAAATATTTATGAACATTTTTATTTCTTCTATTAGGCAGAGAGTTGATGAAGGGAAATTCCCAGCACCAGATGCTATCTTGTGTGCAAGTAGCAAAAAAATTTTTAATGAGTATATGAAAAGGAGGAGGTAAAAATACCACATGGATGATAACATGAGTGATAAATATAATTGCTATTTATGTAGTGAGAAAACTATACAGGATATTGCCTAATTTAAAAAAAAATGTAGGATCAATTTTAAGATCTTTTTATAAGGGTGATCAAATAATAGACTTAAAAACATAACATTTATATCAGACAACTTTGCTATTATTTCAAATAATTACTCAGTATATACTATATCAAACTATCAATATCATATAAAGAAATTATATACATATATGAATAATTCATATGAATATATGCATGAATTATGAAGACTTACTGAATCCAAATATGCGGAAATGAGCTCCTCTGGATCAAATCAATCACTGACCATTTTGTTTCTACCTACGAATGGTATACAATTAACAACAGAACATTTAGTACAAATCAAGGAAGAGATTATACAAAGTTACCTTTATTATAACAATAGTAAGAGATGCTGTGGTCTCTACTGGCGTCTTAGACTGCCTCCCTACCTCCAGTGTTTCTCTACTCTAGACCCTTGTGAACATTTCTCTTGGATTAAACATACATGGCTAAAAGCAGCTATAGGCCCACTTCAACCCACTAAGAGAACTTTGTCTTTTTCCTTTCTCTTGGAATAAATGTATTTCTTTTTGACCATTGTTTCCAAAGAGTAAGTACTTAAACAACATTACTGTCTAAGTGTATCTTGTCTTGAGCCTTTCTGTAGACTGGGTGAATTATTTCTCATGCAAGATTCAACTATTTATATTTCTCTCTCAAACACTGTGAAAAAGCCTTCCTGCGTATTTTTGTGCATCTTGCTGTAGAGTAAACTTCACTATAGTTATGGTTTATTCTCAAGCCATGTTTAATAGGATGATGAGGACTTCACATTCAGACATACATAATTATTTTCTATGGGTTACCAGTCACAAATGCAATAGAATTTACATGAATGCTTCGCACAGATCTCCACAGAGAAGGGTCATGACCTGTCAATTGCTCAGAAGAAGTACATCTAGTTGGTCATGCCCTGCCGCACATATTCTCTTTTTTCATAGAAATCAATAATTCTCTTGGTGGAATCTTGGATTTGAGTTTGCATATATTTAGGCAATAATTGTTTGCGTAGGATTATGTAGAGATAAATAGTTTCTAAATCAATCAACACCTAGATTGCTGGTCTAGTTGTTTATTGATTTTTGAGTCATTTTTTGCTATTGTCAAAAGAAAAATATAAAAAGATTATAATTATTTTGATAATGCTCCCAGGACAGATTACTCGTGTCAGAAATCAAATTATGTTTGAGAGAGATAACTGCCCCTTGTTCATTTTGTAATTTTTCATGTTTCCTGTGTAGCAACTTGAGCATAACATACGCATTTCAAAAATAACCCTCAATTTTCTACCCCTTCAGAAAACACACATTTAGGATCATGGAAGGGGCACCTGCATGGCTCATCTGACTCTTGGCCAATAGCCTGGAGCCTGCTTAAGATTGACTCTCTCACTCTCTCTCTCTGCCCCTGCCTCCACTTCTCTTTCTCAAAGTAAACTGAAAAAAATAAATAAAGATAAAATAAATGGGAAAGCAACTTGAAGATCATTTGTGACATCTAAAATACTTGTATTAACTAGGCGAATAGGTTGTGAATGCATAGAAATCTAATGAATGTTAAATGTTTAATTTCCCATGGTTATACAGAAACTTTACAAGTTATGGCAATGCATGGAAAATATATACTCACACACATAAAAAAAGACATATGTCTTTCAGATAACTATTTCTAACCTTCTCCAACCCATGTAGTAATGTGAGCTCAATAAACTCTCAGTGTACCACCAAGGGGTACCAGTAAGGAGAGCAGAGAGAGAAATCTAGGAAACTTTTTTTTTTTCAAATAAGCAACATTTCTCTATGATCAAAGTTTTCTTTAAGTTGGGTGAAATATTTTACTATATGATGTCTATAACAATCTAGTATGCCAATGTTTACTGGAGATAAACTGACATGAAGAAAGGTATATATAAAGCAGAATTTTTTAAACTTATTTAATTTTCACATCTCATTTTTAAGGAACACTTCATTGGAGTAGTAGTGGTCTATGTAACACATTTTGGGGATACATTTATTTAATGGCATATACGGTTCTATGACTATGTCTAGTTAGAGATGGGCAAAGAATCAGAGCAACAGTTTCATAAGTTACAATGAAAATCATGGCCAGCGCATGATTAAGTGTAGGAGACCTTCTCACGCCTATGTCCAGAAACAGAAAACAGTCAATGATGAAAATGAATAAGAGAATAAGAAAAGGCATGGACTTAAAGACATAACCTTGATGGAAACAGAGTGGAAATCAAAGGAATTGTGTAATCCAAATTGAAAGTTAAAGGTATGATGAACGGTACAATGAAAGAAGACAAACCTAGCTTCAAATCTAGGCTGTATAACTAGTTTGACAAGTAAAATAAAGTCCCTGACCTCCATTTCCTTATGGAAAAAATGGCAGTATTACATCACAAAGTTAACTAAAATCATAATGCCACAAGTTGACTCATGGCAGTTGGTCAACAAAAAAAGTTTTTATCAGAGGTATTAAAGTATAGTCTTGAAAGGTAATGATGATTGGGTGTGCATGGCTCAGTTGGTTAAGGGTCTGACTTCAGCTCAGGTCATGATCTCATAGCTCGTGAGTTTGAGTCTGGTATCTGGCATTTGGGTCTCTGCTGTTAGCACATAGCCCACTTCTGATCCTCTTTCTCTCTCTGTGCCCCTCCGCCACTCATTCTCTCTCTCTCTCTCTCTCTCAAAATATTTTTTTTAAAAAGATGATTATTTCTTAGAAGTGAGACAATACTTTTATTTTTTAAAGTTTATTCATTTTGAGATAGCGAGAGTGCAGGAATGGCAGAGAGAGAGAGAGAGAGAGAGAGAGAGAGAGAGAGAGAATCCCAAGCAGGCTTCACGCTGACAGGTCCAAGTGGGGCTCAAACTCACTAAGTGTGAGATCATGATCTAGGTCAAAATCAAGAATCGAACACTTAACCAACTAAGCCACCCAGGCGGCCCGTAATGATTATTTTCTGATTCCTTTATGTTATTAAAACTATAACCACATACCTAATGTAATTTTATAATCTTCCAAGCATGTATTTGAAATTTTAACTGAACTGTTTGAGAAAATGTGGCTAACCTGTGAAAATACATCCTTATACCTGGCAATGGATCTGGTGGTAGGGCAGAATATTTATGGGAAAAAGAAAGTAAGAGTAAAAGGGGAAGGTAGATAAGAAACTCCCCAAGTTCTGCAAACATGGCATTCTTCTCTGGCTATTAAGAGTACATATGTAATAGAAGGGAAATATGGTGACAAAGCACAGGTATAGTTAAATGTGATTTCGTTAAAGGCCTAAGATAGTTCAATTTTGTCTGCTCTCACATTTCCTAATAACAAACTTTCACTGTTTTAGTGATGCCCTTTAATTAGAAATGGATTAAACACATTATGATTGTAATATATGATATGGAAATTCAACAGAAAGAAAATAATAGGAATGACAATATCATATGGACACAGATTAAGACTTTCAAGAATGTCTATTTTACATTATATTTTTTTGGATTTGCTCTATTGCTCTTTTCCTTAAGTTGAAACTCAGCTCAGTGATTATTATTAAACTTTTTTTTATACATTTAAAGTTAAAAGTTTCCCTATTTATTTGCTTTAGCTATATCCCACAATTGACAGTGTTTTTATTGTGAGTCAATTCAAAACATTTAAATTCCCCATTATATTTTGACTTAGGAATCATTTAGAAGTACTTAATGTTAAAAATGCTTCTATAATACATATTGCATATGATTTTAGTTGTCGCTCCCAAATTTTGTTGTGTTTTGATGATACCAATCCTTTGGTTTTGTTGACGTTTACTTAATGGTCAAGTATGTGACTATTTTAAAGAAGGTTTTAATGTTTATTTTTGAGAGAGAGAGAGAGAGAGAGAGAGAGAGCGCGCAGTGGTAGGGACAGAGAGGGAGACAGAGAATCCAAAGCAGGTCAAGGCTCTGAACTGTCAGCACGGAGCCCCCCTCACGGGGCTCCAACTTACAAACTGCAAGATCATGATCTGAGCTGAAGTCGGACGCTCAACCGAGCCATCCTGGCGCCCCAATGACCAACTATCTTTAAATGTCCCTTGAGTGCTTGAAGCCTGAAAGCTACACTTGACAGCCCACTTGAGAGGGGGTTGTAGGACTGAGAGTCGCCTACTAGTTCTGTTGAGAAACATAGGTTTTCAAAGTCTTTTTTTTCTTCCTAATAATACTGTAATAAAATACCAATAACTGAACAAAATGAATGTCTATTTTATCTGGATAATTAATACTTCAAGACTGTAACTCTTGGAGATCTCCTGCTATGCTCTCCTACTCCCTGCAACGTTTATTTTCTGGGATGATTGTGCATCTCTAGTTTTACCTCTTACTATTCACTATAGAGGTTTAAATTCAATAGGCAGAAATGGACATATTCAGAAGCCAAAGTTTTTTTTTGTTTTTTTTTTAATTAGAGGTAATTTACAGATTATTCATTTTGCTTAGTGTCATTTTCCTTTGTAAAATTCTTGAGCTTCAAATGAGACTTTTACCCTGTTTGTCTTAGTTTTTTTATGCATAAAGATTTTATTAAAACATGGTCAAAAAGTCAAAGCCCTGATTAAAACTCTGCCTGATTTATTATATAAAAAATAAAATCCTTTTCATGGCCTATAAGTGTGAGCCAAGATGGTCCCTAACAATCTCTTGCCTGTGCTCCAGCTATATTATCCATTTTTGTTGAGGTTCATTTTCTTAAAAAGAATTTTCCTGAAATCAGTAACACATTTATTCCCATTCTGTTGTCCACAGTGTTCTGTGTTTAACCTTCATGACATTGATCACAGTGCATAATTATTTTTGAGATTTGAATGATTACTCCATTCCACTAAAATATTAAGACCCAAAATGGTACACAATGACACATAATAGCCAATGACAAGCTTAGAGTGAATAAACATGCTGTAATAATTTCACATAGTTTAACCAAATCTAGTATACGTTCAAGGACTGTAGAAATTTTCCAATATCGACAATAGGTCGTCAAAGTAAAGACAAAGGTATTTAATGTATTTTAAAATTATCCATAATTTGAACCTAATGCTTAGCAGTTTTCAAACTTCTTGGTCTTTTTGCCTCTTCTATTTGAGATTCTGATTTCATTAAAACTGAGAGAAAATTTCAGAGTCACCCAATTTCATTTTGACACCTAGAAATGAAAAGAAACCATCAAGGAGGGCTTCTTAAAAGTACTAAGGATCTGACCTTTGATTCAAAAAAAAAAAAAAAAAAAAGTTTCACTTTTATCTCAAGGTCTCCCCAGCTTGACAGAAATTTTTTCCACCTGTCATTTATCTCTCTCTCTTAAGTAAATTAAGTTATTGCTGTGACTGCTGAGGACTGTCATCCTTTCTTCTTTGTAGGCATATATCAGATCAAGATTTTTTAAAACTGGTTTTGTGTGACCTTATAGGTAGATAACAAATTTGAAGAAGTCCTTGGGCAGCGGACACGGCATTCTGCTCTCTACTGAGTTCATAAGAGATATTCTCTCTTGCTTTAAAATATATTTTTTTTCTAACCATTTTTTTTAGCTGGCTTTATTTTTTTAGCTGGCTTCACAAAATCTTTTAAAAGTGTAGAGATAGGTAAAACTTACATACTATCACATCAGAATATTATTGTATTTTATTTGATCATTTATAATGAATCGCAAAGCTTTCATTCAACAATAAAAAACTATTATTGTGAATAAAACAGTTAAGCTCTTAGAATGGGAAGTTAAATCTAAGGAAAATCTCTTATGTCTTCAACCAACCTAGATACGCACACCCACACAGCAAGTGAGTTGTATATAGTTTCATATATATGTTTAATGTATGTATAACTATATATACATATATACTTGTTTTCTAACTCATATATGCATATGTGAAATGTTTAACATATATGCATATATATACACACACACAAGATCAACTTTTTGCTTGGGATATTTAGAAGTTACTAAAAAAGAGAGTAATGTATCAATTGTTTGTCAGAGTAGATTATGAAGGAAATAATAGGACAAAGGGAGGATGGGAAGTCAGCATACACTTGAGTAAGAAAAGGGGCCACTGATGACCAAAGAGATTTTTATTTCCTTAATAACAAAGACTACTTCTTAACTAATTGTATAGTCAGTCTTCTACAACAGAATGTAAGCTCTTTGAGAACAGGGACCATGATTGTGTTGTTCTAGGAGGGTGACTGTATATAGAAGGCACTAAACAGTATGTGTATTATACAGGCATTAAAGTCATTCATATGAATAATAGTGAATTCCCTTAATATTATCTATGTTATATTCAGTGAATTAGGAGTATGTGCATAAACTACGAGCATGCTGATTTTATTTATAATTTGTAAAGTGCATATCTAAATTAAAATGTTAATGATTATGCTCATCCACATCACAAATTCTGTTGAATTCCTTTACAGGATACTAAAATTTGACTACTTGTAAGTTCCTCTGTTCCTGTACGTATCCTCCAAAATAGGATTCTGCAATCATAGAGCCTTCAGACTTGAATCTATTTCCTCAAGTCCCACCATTACCAGATTCTTCAGTCAGGTTTCACCTGAGAGGTTGTTCCCATATCTCTCACCATTCCCGTTTGCCACCTAAAATCTCATCTTACGTTATCAAAGAATTATGACATATAATAACCATTTCTGGAAATAATACTCTGAAGAGCATTTTAGGACTACTAATAAAATAGCTACAGTTTAGAAAATGTACTGTATGGGGGTGCCTGGGTGGCTCAGTCAGTTAAGTGTCTGACTTTGGATCAGGTCATGATCTCACGATTTGTGGGTTCAAACCCTGCGGGGGGCTGTGCTGACAGCTTGGAGCTTGGAGCCTGCTTTGGGTTCTGTGTCTCACTGTGTCTCTGCCCCTCCCACACTTGTGCTCTGTCTCTCAAAAATAAAAAAAAATTAATAAAAAAAAAGAAAATGTACTGTATGCAGTACACTGAGTGAAGTATTTTAGGTACATATGTGATACATTTTACAGTTACAAGTATTTGTATCTATCATTATCCCTGTTTTGCAAATGAGAACAGTGAGGTATAGGAAAGCAAGAAAATCATATAAGATCTAATAATAAGTGAAAGAATTTCAATTTTTATTCCAGTGTGTCTGATTCCAAGGATCTTGTTCTCTTGACCTGAACACTGGGCTTGTATTATGGTCTTCTGAACCTTTATGATTTCAGGATATAGACCTCTGTTGGGCTAAGGTAACATAGCCTCTTATGATAGATTAGGGTTTTTTGCCAGAAAATCAGATTTCCATTCTCAGCCCTGTTTCCAAAATCTGCAAAGATAAAACATTCTACTAAGAAAACCAGTTTTAGAGCAGGTTGGTTAATAGCAGAACTCTAACAAATCTGATCCTTTCTTACTGTGACCAGTACTCAGGTATCCATAACATGTAAGAGTTTTGGTTCCTGCAGAAGCCAGTAACAGACAATTTCTATTGTTAGAGATAGGTAAATTTCCCCTTTTTCCAACTGTCTCAGAGTTACCTGTTTCAAAGACGTCCTGTTCACAACCTCAAGTCCTAAGCCTAATTATGCTGGGGGATGCTCCGTGACCTTCCCACCCCGAGGCATCTTGGTCGCCCTCTTCCCATCTAGGGACGTTATGGCCTTGTTCCCAAGGAAGGGACTACACATCTTTCTTCCTGGTTCCAGACAACCAAAGACACGACTTGGAAATATCAAATCTAAGCCCCTTCTGCTTCTTTTGATAGCAAAGGCAATCTCATCTTTGGGGGCAAATGCAGTGGGACACCACAAGGTAGGGGAGCCTTCAGTTCTTTGCCAGTCTCTGCCAGTCTGTAACTCAAGGCTGCCTTTTCCACGCTCTTGAGGCCCAGGCACATTCTGGTCTCTAAGCCTCAATTACTTTAAGGATGTAAACATGGAAAGCACACATAAAGCAGGCAAACATCTAAGTGATCAATCTCAGAAATCCTCAGAGATTCTTGGCAAGAGGCACAAGAAAATTGAGAAGTCCTTTTCTTTCAAGGGGGTTCAAGATCGCTGCAGAGTCAAGTACTCATAGAAAGAGAAGACACTGTCCAGTCCTTTGGCTTCTACAATCAATAACTGTTTCTCACAACACTTGAACTGTGAGAGCTGGGACAAAAATGTTAAGATTAAGCAATCAATTACATGTATTTCCATATACACCTGAGTTCCACATGGGTGGCAGCTTTTAAAGCAAGATAACTCCCCACTCAATGACAGTTGAAATTTCCAGGATACCTGATTTAATTTAGATCTTAAGAAATATTGAGACTAAATATTCTCAGAAATAATTGCCTCGAGTCGTTATAAGTTTCTGTACGCCATTAATTTTATTTTCTTCCTGGATATAAACATCTATATGGAAGCCAGTGCCTCATTACTTTTCCAGGAACATCTCTGAGCTGAGATAAGCATTCTAATCAGGGGCAGGAGCCACCACCTGGGCTCAAATCAGATTTCTAGATAGGCTTAGATTTCCCACTTAGGAGGGACTTACAAATTATCCAGCAATGGTGGGCATCTCCTCTGCGGTGGCTCAGCTCTCGGCCTCTCTTTGCTTCTCTACAACTTTTTCTAGCCTTTAGCATTATTCATTCACTACCATTTAATTTCCTATGTATGTATTATCTGAGGAGAAAGAAAACATGTCTTTTACTTTGATTTTCTCATCTATAGGAATGCCATTTGGACACAGTGCTTGCTGTCTTTCTTTTCTCCTATCAAGGTGTTAGCAGAGGCTAACCTGACTAGCTCAGCACACCAGACCCAGTACCCTTCCGTCAGGAGGTCGTGAAGGCCTGACAGTCACCCTCTGTTTCAGCCTGTGGCAGCTCAGCTCTGTCCTTAGAACCCTACCTCTCCTCTGGAGGGGGCTATGCTCCTCTTTCCTAGAACTCCCACCCCTTCCTTTCTCTTTTCTTTGTCCTCGGAACCTTCTTTCTCCTGTTTGATCATTAGTTATCTTAGTGGTTTCTGTCATTTTTGCTGTTCTGTTAGAGACAGAGTGATTCCTGGGCATCTGTACCTGAACATCACTGTTCTAATTCCTTGTTAAATTACTCTGTTCCCTTATTATTTACTTCCGTCCAGGTGCCCCTGGAACAGTGAGAATAGAAATGGTTCTCTCAAGACAGGACCCAGAGAACAAATGGGGAAAATCCTCAGCTGATACACACTTAAAAGAAATTCTTAGGTTAAATTTCAGACAATCCTCAGCTTCTAAAGTATAATGACTGCAAAAGTAGTGAGATTGTATACACTATGTAACAAGTTCTTCTATTTTATTTTACTCTTTATGTTTGAACTTCATGCTACTTTTTTGTTTTTGGTGGAATATTTTTCAGAATTTAACCTAACCAGCAACTAGAGTGACTTTCCCCAAGCCCCATAGCCATTGTATGTATAAGAAGTGGCCATGTTGAAAGATGGTTTCGGAAGCAAGGGGATGCTCTACACTTAATTCTTGAGTGACATTTCACCCTGTGTTTATCCCAGCATGCTTTATGATACCCAGATTTTTATCTGAAGAATTTATCTATCCAGAGTCCCACTTGAAATCATAGCCATATTTTCTTATCCCCTGCCCCCCATGTAATCTACAGGCCTTCTGATTCTCTTTGTCAAGCATTCTAGTATCTTTCTCTTTCCACCACTTTTCTTAATATCTTCTGCTTAACAGCATGTCCCTTTTGCACACATGGTCCTAGTAAAGAACAGGAAATAGTAAAACCCAGTTTCAAGATAACCTTGATAAGTTCCTACAAATGTTTCTTCCTTAGGTTGAATTGCATTATCCTCAGTAATTCACAAGAAAACTCCAGGATCCTAGGAAACCAGAGAACAGCAAGCTGAGAGTTTTACTTGGCCACTGAAGACATGGCAGGACCTCTATTGGAAGCAGTGAGCTTGCTGAGCCCAGTTCAAAGCTGTCCTCTTAATCCTCAAGCCCTTACCTTGTTTCCCAATGACAGCCACCTTCTTTTCGCCTCCCTATACACTCCTGTCAGAAATGGAGATGGGGATGGTGACAGGGACACGGACCATCTGAAGTAAATCTTCTTGCTCTCTTTAAACCTTTGAGCTGAGAGTAGCAGATGATGTGTTGTAGGGAAGGAGTTTCCACCTATGCCCTTTGCTCGATGTCATCCTTTTCCATATAGGCCTCATTTAGGGGCTGAAGATTAGCCCACTCAGGTAGCCAGCAGGGAGGGAACTGCCCCTCAGGACACCAGGAACCTCTTTTCTTGTGTATTAAATCCTCCCTCTAACTCCTCTGCGTGGGACCTGTGTATAATACATTTTGTACACAACTGCTCCCTTTAATGGTTACATGGAGGAAAGATAGGGGTATTACAGGTGATAAAAAGAAGAATCAATCATCTCCACAATTGCGGTGTTTTTTGATCAGGCTACCTCCAGCAGCTATAGCACAGGAATCATCTTATAGCCAGGTTAACTGAGAAGAAAAAAATGGAGAACAAAATTTTACGTTTTCACACACACACACAGGTATTGAATAATTAGAAATTCTCAGGCACAGTGCTAGAGACTTGCAAATGCAGACCTCAGCTTTGGTGAAAGCCTGGAATTGGCAGGGAAGCGAGATGTTTTCTTTTGTTCTAACCTTCTTTATTCCCAGCCATCACTGGTAGGAACTAAAAGCACAGAGCGCCTTGTTCACCAGGCCACTCTTTAGATTGGGTCAGAAACAGTGTGGCTTCCTCATGAGAGCAGCTTTTGCCCACGGAGCTCTGATGTGTGCTCCATTCTGTCCCCCTCCCCACACTTTCACCTCCCAGGATGGCAGTTATTTTTGCCACTGACAGTTAACTACTCAGTCCTCTCTGCGCCCAGCAAGCAAGTGCCCCTCCCCCTCCAAATCAATGTCTTTCTTTTGCCATTCCCCTTACTCCATCACATTCCCCATCTAACAGAGAGACTTGTTAGGTAGGACATGTTTTCCCCCCTTGAGAAAATAGCCTCATGATCTTGATATGATCCAAAACTAGAATAAAATGTATACCTTATGTCTACCAACCACCAACCTACCTACAACTTATTCCCCATGATACATAATTTCAGGTTTTATCATATCGGCTCTTACTGAAGAGAATTTTTCTTGATATCTAGGTTTGCTCCAGCCCAGTCTTTTAAAAGTCAAGAAATTCTAATCTCACTTTAGGCAATAATTTCCTGGGTTGCATTTTCCTCTTTCTTAAGATTAGGTGATTTCTCATGCTACTGTCCACTTTCCAGATCATCACAGATGAGCAAAGGTGAGACAGAAAATAAACCAACATAGAAGACAGCAGCCATCACTCAGGTAGATAGTGAATGCACGGCAAAGTTACCTCACAAAAATGGTGGTGGGCGTAAGGCCCCTACCAAGGAGTGCTTTGGCTATTTGTAGGTTCTGTTTCCTCAGGCATAACTGATCTCCTCTGAAAGGAAAACAATAACTTTAGCCTTTCTCCACTTAAGTGATTTAGTCTTCCTTCCATACTCTCTTCCTCCTCATTGAAAGCATATCTCAATCCACCCCCATCTCTGCCCAAGAAAGGATGCCCCAGTACTGACTTCCAGACCAGCGGGAAGCTTCTCTGATATCTTCAACCTCCAGATGCTTCTCCATTCAAAAGTGTTTCATTGCAGCTGGCTTTTTACAGCAGGGTGCACTGATCCTGTAGCTAGTCTGTTCATGGTGCTCAGATATGTGGATGACCACAGTTCTCTTCCAATCCTCTAAGACATCATGGCGGCCCCCATTTCCAATCATCCTTTACTCTAGATGGCAGTTGGGGGTGGAATATTGCTAAGGGTTCTGGAGCTTTCTTTACCTCATCAGTTACTCCTCAGGGTTCTGCCATCCCAGATTAAGTTTACATAAACCAACTGCCTCTGAAAGAGCAATTTCTTAAAGGAAATGCTTTCACTTGCTCACTCTTAATCACATGCTTAACTACATCTGTATTTGGACATGCATGAATTTTTGAGCTTAAGGAAAACCAATCCTGCTGGTCAGAAATATCCTAAACCTGTCACTTCAGGGAACAACCCCTCACTAATATAACTTTCCCAGTCACCAAAATGAAATGAGTGACACAATTTTTTTCATTTACATAATTATAGTAATACAAGAACTTACTTTTGCAAACACTACTATACTATTGTACCAACACTACTATATAGAAAAAGTTAAAAGATTTTATTAAAATCCTATCATATTCACAAGCCATTCTCTTTTTTATTTCTTCCTGTCTTTATCCTAAAAAGGTGATATTTGTGTAGATTTTAAGTAGCATATGTGAAATTTTAGAGGCTTCATTTCTTCATGTCATGACAATATTCTAAATTTCAAGTGATTTGAGTGAAAAATATTTTTTAATATGAGAAACATTATCATGTTTATATTCCCTGTTAGTTTTCTTTACTTCACTATATTCTTCAGTTCAATTCTTAGAAACTACATCATGAGAGTTTGAATATTTTAATAACCCCAAAATATCTTACCCACTGCTCCAAACATTTACTGTAGCTCTCATAGCTCATGAGATCAAGCCCTGCATCAGGCTCAGCACTGAGCATGGAGCCTGCTTAAGGTTCTCTCTCTCCCTCCCTCTCTTCCCTTCTCTTTCTCTTAGAAAGAGGGAGAGAGAGTATAGGTATAACAATTCTCATTGTGTAGTGAGAAGGAAAATTAATGAGGGTCCCAAGGTAAGACTGGTAAAATTATTTTTTCTTACTTTTTTAACTAGTAATAAAATTTTATTTTAATTTTTATTGTTTGTTTCAAATTTTTATTTAAATTCTAGTGAGTTAACATATAGGGTAATAACTGGTTTCGGGAGTAGAACTTAGTGATTCATCACTTACATACAACACCCAGTGCTGATCACAACAAATGCCCTCCTTAATGCCCATCATCCATTTAGCCCATCCCCCACCCACCTCCACTCCATCAACCCTTCAGTTCCTTCTCTATAGTTAAGAGACTCCAATGGTTTGCTTGCCTCTCATTTTTTGTTCTCGTCCCCTAGGTTCATTTATTTTGTTTGTTAATTTCCACATATGAGTGAAATCATATGGTATATGTCTTTCTCTCACTGACTTATTTCACTAGGCATAACACTCTCTAGCTCCACCCATATCAATGCAAGTGGCAAGATTTCATTCTTTTTGATGGCCGAGTAATATTCCATTAAATATACATCACATCTTCTTTATCCATTCATCAGTCAATGGACATTCTGGCTCTTTCCATAATTTGGCTATTGTTTATAGTGCTGCTATAAACATCAGGATGCATGTGCCCCTTTGAATCAGTATTTTTGTATCTTTTGCATAAATACCTAGTAATGCAATCGATGGATCAGAGGGTAGTGCTATTTTTAACTTTTTAAGGAACATCCATACTGTTTTCTAGAGTAGCTACACCAGTTTGCATTCTCACCAACAGTGTAAGATGGTTCCCCTTTCTCCACACCCTTGCCAATATATGTTATTTTCTGAAGTTGTTAATTTTAGCCATTCTGCCAGGTGTGAGGTGGTATCTCATCACAGTTTTGATTTATAGATACTAAGTCTTTATCTGATATGTCATTTGCAAATATATTCTCCAATTCCTTAGGTTCCCTTTTAGTTTAGTTGATTATTGCCTTTGCTGTGAAGAAGATTTTTATCTTGATGAAGTCCCAATAGTTCATTCTTGCTTTTGTTTCTCTTGGTAAAATTATTTTTCAAATCCCCAGGTTAAGGCTCCAACATGTTCTAAAGCAGAGCATGTGACTATTTAACCAAACTTTTTCTTTTTATTTTACAAAATCAGCAATTCCCAAACTAGTATCTAAGTTACAGTTTGAAAATACAATCCTCTTCTCTCCCCATATCTTACATTTGGTCTAAAAAAGAAAGCAAAACTTGAAAAGTAACTTTTCAATAATAAAAACTATCTTCTCTTGTGGAAACCACTGGACAACTTCACAACTTTACTTCATAAAATATTTGAAAATAATAGAACAATATTTTTAGAATATATATCTATATATCCATATATCAATATCTCATCTTTATAATATATGAAGATTCAAACATATATAGACAATGCCTGACATAAGGTTACAACAAACCACTCTTCTTGAACTTGCATAATGAAGAACTATCTGATCTCTACAGTAGAGGGGAATCAGTCAAGTTCAGCCTGGCTGAAGAGCAAAGCCACTGTGTAACAAGACAAAATTAATTTTAATATAAAGTCACTGGTTTCTCCCATTTATCTCCTACCCCAACCTCTCTTCAACCTCTTAGTTTTCTAAACCAATCAGACAATCACGTTTACATTTCAGGAACCACAGCCTTTTTTAAAGTTTTTATTTAAATTACAGTTAATGTAGAGAGTAATATTGGTTTCAGGTGTATGATATATTGATTCAACACCTAGGAACTACAATCTTTAAGCAAACACTAAACAAAGCTTTCGGACATGGGGTTTCACCGAAACTTTGAGTCATATGTCCATAGGCACCAGTACTTTATTCCTTAGAACTAATGGAAACAGATTTAGAAGAGTAGAAAGAGAAGGAAAAAGAGACTGTCTCCTTTTGCAATTAAAAATTAACTGATGTGAAGTACTGGCACCAAGAAAAGTAATGGACCAAGTTATGATGTTCTTTACTTATATAATTACTGTTCGTCTATTTATACAGTTACATCTACGATTCCTCCCAGGGACATAAGGCAGAACAAAATGTGAAAGATGTTGGCTGGGGCTGAATAGAAGATGAGGACTAGAAACATGCATCTAAGAACCCTTGAACTAATACTTGAATTTCAAAGAGGAGAGAATGGGTGAAATCAGATTGGTTATTTTCAGATCTCTGCTTCCGAATATCGGTCTTGGGATTTGAACTGAAATTACATCCATCTTTCTAAGGGTGTTATGGTAAGTGACAATAAAATGCTGTTTTAAGGTTCAGTTCTAAATTTTGAAATTTCTTATCCCTTAGTATAGACACAGTTCTGAGGGAAATTGTAGTAAGACCGCAAACCTTACCATTTTGTTGCATTTTCCAGTAAGCGGACTCAGGCCACTCATAGAATAAAGGCCACACGTGTGAAAATAAAGAAGAAAAAAATAAGAAAAGAAGGAAAAATTAAAAAAAAAAAAAAGCTAAGTATTTCCAGCTTAGCTTCAGGTAATATGCCCAGACTTTTTAATTCCAACTGTAAAATGTTTTTGCTGCCTCTTCTTATTGTGCCCTTCTTTGCCCAAAGGCTCTATGAAATACTCATTATTGTCAATCTCTCTCTTTTTTAAAACCACTAATAATTCTTTGCAATTATCTAAGTTCATCTTATGTATTGATTTCTCTGCATATCTATGAGTGTGTGTATGGGTCACTTAAATCCTCATTTTCTCTCCTCATTAATGTCTATTTGCTATTATTTTTGTTATTACTATTCTCTTCCTTGTACAAAAGAAGAAATATCCAAATGATTTCTCAGACTTTTTCTCCTGAAAAGAACAAATAAGACAAAATAAATAAAATCATTTTAAATTTTAAAAAAGGAAAGTAGTCCAACTGCTTGAAAAAGTGATGATTTACATTTAGTAATCAGCAATATCGACCAATGGGTCATAACTGAACCTATGTTATTATTAATAGAAATCAAATTGAGTGTGTTGTACTTCCTGCACAGAGGCAGGATGGACCCCATAATTGGCTTGGATTTTGAGACTGATAATGTCACACATGCACTAAGAGGAGAAGAAAATGTTTTCAGGGTGTCTGAATGTCTCAGCCTGTTGAGTGTCAGACTCTTGATTTCAGCTCAGGTCATGATCCCAGGATTATGGGATCGACCCCCCACATAAGGCTCCATGCTGACCATGGAGCCTTCTTAAGATTCTCTTTTTCTCTCCCTCTGCCCGTTTCCCCTGCTTGTGTGCTCTCTCTCTAAGAAAGAAAGAAAGAAAGAAAGAAAGAAAGAAAGAAAGAAAGAAAGAAAGAAAGAAAAGAAAGAAAAGAAAAAAAAAAGAAAGAAAGAAAGAAAAGAAAGAAAGAAAAAGGAAGGAAGGAAGGAAGGAAGGAAGAAAGAAAGAAAGAAAGGAAGAAAGAAAGAAAGAAAGAAAGAGAAAGAGAAGAAAAAAAGAAAAGGAAAGGAAAGAAAGAGGAAGGCAGGGAGGGAGGAAAGGAAGGAAGGAAGAGACAATGTTTTTTTTCCCAAGCACGTCCAAACACGGCTTGAGACAAGGGAGAGGCAACTGGCTTGGGGTGTTGTTACGTGTTATGGTGACTAGGGACCCAAGCTTGGTTAGTTTCTGAGATGGGGCTGGGGTGGCTTGGCATTCCTACTTCTACTAGGAGGGGACACTCAGTCTTTCTTTCTTTCATATTGCCCAGACAGAAAAGGGGAGTGGTGTGGCCTGAAATCTGTCAGCAGTCATATGTCACACAAGGAATGGGAATCTTTATTACAAGTGATAAGAAGGATACTAAAGAGACTTTGGGAATGGAAAAAGCTACAGAAATTTATGAACAATGGGCCCCTGGGTGGCTCAGTCGGTTAAGCCTCAGACTCTTGATTTTGGCTCAGGTCATGATCTCACGGTTTTCAAGATGGAGCCCTGTGCTAGGCTGTCAGCGCAGAGCCTGCTTGGGATTCTCTCTCCCTCCCTGTTCCTCCCCCACTTGGTCTCTCTCTCAAAATAAACACTAAAAAAAAATTTATGAACAAATAAAATAAATTCGCATTGAGTTCAATGGTTACATGCAATTGATTACATCTCACCCTTTCAATGTTTTATAATTGTCTTCTTTATATACTAAGATATAGATGTGAAGGTTATTAAAGCTGTTATGGCACCGCCACTCTTAACTGTCAGGGCTCATTAACTCACATGATGGTTGGACAGTGTCCTTTTACTCACTTATTACTAAAGGATCAATGACAATAAAATACTCAGAGAAAAAAAATTCCGTTAGGAGCATACGCAATATTAAAATACGACTTGTGTCTGCTTCCAAAGGGCTATCTTTATACTAGATAACAATTTTGTCATGAGAAGAGCCATATTAATTGATGAGTTAGAAAGTAGTAAATGAAAAGTACCGGGAGAATTGGTTAGATTGTGAAACGGGGAAAAAAACTTCTTCGAGTCATACCTCATACTAACACTGATGCTGATTCCCGATATAGTATAAATGTAATAAATTTTTAAAAGCTTCAACGCTGAGAATATTCAGTGAACATAAACAAAAAATACGACATCCCAGCCTAGAAATCAGCACCCCGGGAGATTGGCAGACTTGACTACATGAAAACACCACCTGTGCTAGTGGTAGTTCTGGTGATAACAATGATAATAACAATAAAACTCCCATTTATCTATTTCCATAGTAGGAAAGGGAGATTAAGAAAGAGTTACAAATTTCCAGTTATAAAATAGTCATGGAGATGAAAAGGACAGCATAGGGAATAGAGTCAGTATAATGACTGTATATACATATACACATATATATGTATATATGTGATAGCCATAATCATAGAACATATGTATACATTATACTGTAGTAACACTGTATGGTGACACATGATGATTACATTTGTCATGCTGCGCACTGAGCAACGTACAGAACTGTCAAATCACCACGTTGTACACCTGAAACTAACATAACATTCTATGTCGACTGTACCTCCATAACAAAAAATAAGAATAAATCTCCCACATCAAGAGGTGTTCGTAATGAAAGAAAAATAGCAACCTGCAAAAATGTGTACAATTAACATGGTATGTCCTTAGAGCTTAAAATTTATAATAAGACAACTTCCGTAGCTAATTAGACAAAGAAAAATTATAAGCCATTTTAAATGAAACAAAAAATAATAGGAGACATGATGATCTCAACAGAGAAAATAGAAATGCAGAAGAGAGAGAATATACTGGCACAGCAGTTTGCAGCTACGGTAACTGGAGAAAAATTATATAATACTCTATCCGGAACAGTGTAAAGATATGGACACCCTCGTGTGCTGCTATTAGAAACACGAACAGGGACATTTGAATAAGCAAGTTACCAAAATATGTCAGAGCTTCAAAATGTATATTCATTTAGTCCCAGTGAATTCGACTTCTGGTAATAACTTAGGGTTAAGTAAAACCCAAATCTAGAATAAAATAACTTCATGAACAAATATGCAAGTTATTTATAATGCAACTTCTTATTATGAAAGACATGCATAATATTCAATATTGGATAGAAAGCAGGTGATTTTTAAAAATCTAACCTATATCCATTATATGGAATGCAATGCATGTATTAAAACAAAATAGTTGTTATAAAATGAGATAATAACATGAAAATTCTTATTGGAGATTTTTTAAACCAAGTGCACATTTGAACATTAAAGATGATCACTAGAATGTAGACTCCCCCAAAGGATGGGGGATGCTGTCGCTGTTGCTACTGTCATTGTAACTGACTGACAAATTCCTACCACACAAAACAGAGCCTGGCGACCACGCTGGTGTGGAACAAGTATTTATTTACTTAATCACCAAGATGTTCTGCATTGCTTCCGCATATGGAAATAGAGCAAAATATTATCTACAATCATCAATGTGTAATGAGATTATGGACATTGTTTTCTTTCTCTCTAACTGCCTATCAAAACCTTTTAAAATTGATCTGTGAAAATAAAATTACTTTTGAAAATGAGGTAGAGGAAGAAGGTGACGGGACCCATGTGCCTTACCCATTCCAACTGTGAGCCAAATTTCTGGAGGTTTACACGGGTAAGGGAGTGCCACACACACAAAGGAAATTTATCTGGGTTGGCAGACAGGAAACACAATATTCATTATGCTAGTCATGATTTTCATTATTAGACACCACCAGAAATTTCAGGAGGGTGACCAATACAGTCCCAGCTGGACAGATACCAGTCACTGTAAACTTGAATACAGATGTCAGAGTAGGGCAAGGGACCACTTCAATTCCATTGACATAAGGCCATTTAGGACTATTCCCATTTGGGACTGGAGTAGGGAGAAAAAGATATAGGAGAAACCTGAGAAACTGATTCATCCCTAAAAGCCTGCAAAAATTATCATGGTGGAATGGGTTTACTAAATTGGACAAACATATTTCTTTTCATTTCCCAGCTAATATGTAGATTAAGGTTTTATAAGAAACATATGATCATTTATAGAAAAAAAATACATAAAGATGCATTGTATTTATAACCCTTAACATAATATGAGAAAAATCTGTGACCCTGCTATTCAGGAGGTATTTTTTTGATCATATGATTCCAATACCCCAGCTATATAAAACTATGAATAACATCTCTACAAATTTAAATAAAAAGGTTATTTTAAATAGTCTTATGTAAGGAAAGGGATGAAGTATTGAGTTTGTAGCTGGTTAAAGAAGAGAAAGACTATGGCTGTCAGGCCTCCTTTGTGAAAGGACATAATCAATTTTCCTACAGCAGGCATTTCCACACCCGTGGGTTGAGATTACATGCATAAATACTACATATCAGTCTTCAGTTTTTAATGCTTGGACCAGACAGGCTCATAATTTTTCAGAGATACTGACATTATTGATCCGAGTCTTCTCTTACTCTAAATAAAAGGAGTCCAAATTTACCAAAGGGTATGATCTGGAAGCTCAGTATTTTTTAAGGATGGCATGGACTGTTATCAGGGAGACTGAATGCCCTCCCTTATGAGGTCCTCAAGAACAGACTGTGCAAATTCTTAGTGGAAATATGTAAGGAATTCCTGCATGAAAGGTCAGGTTACATGTAGATCAACTAGTGATCTTATCATTCTATATTTTTGTCCTATTTGGCTTTACTTGGTTTAGAACTTAACTCTATCAAACTAAGCATTTTTAAAATCTCAATTTTAGCACTAAAATGGGAAACTTGGATCTTGTGAAAATGAGATATATATGCCTTAAATGATAAATAAAAATGTGTGTGTGTGTGTGTGTTTGTGTTCATACGGGTGTGTGTGTGTGTGTGTGTGTAGTATAACAGAAGGGAAATACTATTAATCATTTTAATTGGAGCTGTTTAGTTTAGATGGCTTTAGTTTAGATGGCTTCCTGAAACCAGGAACCCCAATCACTAGACTATAAGATCCTTCAGAGTATTGACTTAAATACAGGTTTTTTTGTTTATTTTTTATTCTACAGTACTTAGCACAGTGCCTGGTATTATATGTATGTGAGTTTGTGCGTGTGTGTGTGTGTATATACACACAAACTCACATACATATATATATATATATATATATATATATATACATATAAACTGATAAAACACTATACAACACATATTAAAAATTTTTATCTACTCATTCCTTCTACTCATTTCTTCATGTTTAGTAGGCATAATTTCTTGATATAGAAAGTATTACAAAAACTTCTTGTCCTTTTTGCACAGCTCCAATGTTTTGGTTTTCTCTCAAAAAATTAATTAATTAATTATGTCGATACTTATTAAATAACCATACTTTGTCCTTAATTTTTTTATTATTCTTTGGCTCAATCAGTATTATTCAATATTATTCCAGTCAACATGCTATAGAATGAAGCATGGGAAATCCAAGATTATTAAGACAGTCTTGCTTTTCCTTTTTCAAAGTCTTACAATTTACTGTGTATTTTAACAATTTCATACTTAAAACAGTAGTTCACAGTATTATGTAACACAGATATGATATACAAAGTATTATGTAACACATATGATGCAAAAATATTATATGCCTTGAAACAGAAGAGGGATGATTTTTTCCTTTCAGAGAATGGATATATGTAAATGAGTACTGGAAAATAAAGAGATTCTTGAATAGCCACTTAAACAATCTGTAATTTACTTGATAAGTGATGAGTAGGCTTTGAAAATTTGAGAGCAGGAGATAAATGTGGAACCTAAAGATAGTTGATGTAAATGTAGTTGTTAGACTGAAGTAGAAAAAGCTTGGTGAAGAGGAATCAGACAAGAATTCTCTGTTAAGAGTAGTTCCAGCAGAAGCTGATTAGTGCCTGAATGAGGGTCATGAGACAAGACAATGAAAGAAAATGGCATGATGAAGAAAAAGGCAGCAAGACTTGGGGAACTTTTTGTGTTCTTTAGTAAGAGAGAATTGAATATAACATTTGGTTTTTGAGACACAAGTTTCACTTTAGAACTATCAATTATCATCTGGATGGAAATTATCTTCAGGATTAGGTACCACATCAGTTTCCTATTGTTTTGTAACATATTTCTACAACCTTGGTATCTTAAAACACATTTATTATCTTATAGTTCTTGAGGTCAGAAATCAATCAATCTCATTGGGTTAAATTCAAGGTGTTAGCAGGACTGGCTCCTTCTGCTGACTATGAGAATGTTTTTGTAACTTTCTCAACTTCTAGAGGTCACCTTGAGAACCCTTGGCTCATGGTCCCTTCCTTGTTGAATCCAATCTGTTATTTCTGTTTTCATATCTCCTATTCCTGTTCACTCTGATCCTTCTGCTTCTTTCTCTATAAGAACTCTATAATTACATAAGCCCACTTGAATAATATAGGATACTCTTTTCACCTCAATATCCTTAACTTAATCACATCTGCGAAGTCTTTTCTGCCATATCAGGTAACCTATGCATGGGTTCTGAGGATTAGCATGTGAACATCCTTGGGGCCATTATTCAGCCTATTATAGCCACGGAGTCCTGCATTTGGGGAGGAGGTAGAACTTGAGACAAAGACTTGAGAGCCATTAACGTGGTCTGAGAAATGATACTCTACAGGCAAATAAAATCTCCAGAATAAAATACTACCGAGAGTTGTTAAAGAGGCATTGGAGGGCCTGGGTTAGTAGGAAGAAGACTAGAAGTTGGAGTAATGGAAGCATTGAAGTGGAGCCTGGCCTGATACTATTCAAGTAAGTTTTGTGAAATGATTTGATTAACTTTGGTAGCTAATGAAAGATTAAGGGGAGAGAGCCGATAAAATCTTACTGAATTTAGCCTAAGAAATTCTGTTTCAAAGCACAGTTGTAGGGATTTGAATCAGATCGATGAACATTGTGTTATGAAGCTGAGAGTGTAAATTTTGACATGATCTTGGATTACACTGAATGACAGCTCTTTTGGTTGCCCGTTGTGTAATCAGTGATAATTTATTTGAAATTCACACTCAGGAGATTGAAAATGGAAATAATGATACCTGTGTTGGAGGATTGTTGTGAGAATAAATGGTCATAATGATTATGAAAGTGTTTTGTACATTGTCATCAAATAGAGGTTTGCCACTGGTAAGAATGGCATTATAGAGTTTTTAAAAGATTCACCCTTTTTCTCTGATATAAAAAAAAAAGTTTAGCAAACATAGAGAATATTAACAGAGGAAACGACACAGGATAATACATTATTAAAATAAGTTCAGCAGCAAATTGGGGTGGGTTTGTTGTAGGTGTCATTGAGGCTATCCATTTTGTATAGAAATGTTCAGAGGCCGAGAATGGCCAAGATTAATGTTGGGGGAACTTAGTAATCAGAGGGCCTAGTAAACCATTCTCCTGCTTCTAAAGAAATGGAATGCAGGGACTGTTGACTTTTTAGCTGATTTTTAGCTGAAGAAAAATATCTTAAGTAGGAATAGTTTAACACCCTGGCACTGACTATGACTTTTAAGATTTTTGAAAATAAGGATTAAAGAAACATTAATTAAGTGGGAGAGTTCCTGTGGATCATCAATAGAGATGGCAAAGTAGACTGGCTGTAAAAGGGAAAGAAGGAAACATGTAAATCACAAAGGGGTCATACTCATTAAAGACCTATTCCTATTAAGCACTTTGCTGGTTTCAGGAATATATTATTTAATCCTCAAAAAAATCTTTGAATTAACATTATTACTCCCATTTATTGTGCATACAGTTAAAGAAGCTAAGAAATATATCCACAGCCCCAAGGCTAAATGACAGAGCCAAAATTTGTGTGGTTTGCTTAAATTTGATGTTTCCACTCACATCCTCAATCAAGTGCTGAAACCATGTAGAAAATTGGAAGTGTAAACAAAGTAGAAATTCCTTTTATCCAGGGCCTGAGGACATCGTAAGCAACCATAGAAAGACCAGGGTAGAAGTACAGGTTTTTATTAAAGTTAGAAGTTATTTAGGTTATCCAAAAAGATATTTTGCCTTTGTATAATGATTTTTTAAAATTGCTTGAAGGATAGTTATCTAAGAACTCCTTCCAGGAACTCTAGCATCAAAAACCTAGATTATATTTTGGTTTGGTTAACATCTCAAAATGGATAACGTTTGATCCTTAAATAATTTATCTGTATTTGTGAAAGGCATTACTGGAAAATGATTAAAATCATCTCACTAAATTATTGACATTTGTCCTTCAAGATCCAACTGAAAATTTTACATAGGGCAAGCTGCCAATAAGGACAGTGTTTCAGCTAATAGAAAGAGAAGTTAATCTCTATATTAAGTTCTATTTAATACGAAATCAGTTTGTATATAACTGTGTTTTATTATTTTATTTTTTAAAATATTTATTTTGAGAGAGAAAGCATGTGCAAGGGGAGGAGGGGCAGAGAGAGAGGGAGAGAAATAATATAATCCCAAGCAGGCTCCCACGCTATCAGCACAGAGCCTAATATGCGGCTCAGTCTCATGAACCATGACATCATGACGTGAGCTGAAACCAAGAGTTGGATGCTTAACTGACTGAGCCACCCAGGTACCCCTGATTGTGTTTCATAACCTTATTCTTTCATTCACTCAGGACTATAGAGTGAATTCTAGGTTCTTGTGGTATAATTTAGCTCTTTCTGAGATAGTCCATCATCTTGAATATTCTCAGCAAGCCTTATCAACTGACATTGTCGTCTCCAGGAAATCCTAAGTGCCTTACATCACTGGCAGCTTTCAGCCCCATCCTCTCTGTAAGGAGTTGTGTTCACAGGAATTGCCACTCTTGGTATTACGTGGACTTAACATCCCATCCACAGTCGATTGTATCACTGACAAACTTTTGACCTAAAAGTTACCATCAATAGATTTGTATGGAAGCAGAGATACGGAGCAGCTAAATCACCAAGTAATTGAGCATTCATGTAGTCGTGTACTCATGGCTCCAAAATGTTTCAATAGTTGGGCCAATTTAGTAGTTTTTGAAGAACCTATAAGGTTACCATTCAAAACAGCCTCGAGTGATTTACTGGCCAACTCAAGCACAGGCTAAAAAGCACTCTTCTTTTTGTAAGCAAGTTTGTATGGACTAAAGAAGCAATACATATGGTCATATTTAAATATCAGAGAGAGTCTGATTTTCCTAAGCCTTTAAACATTTGTTGGGATCATAAGAGAGTATGGTGGATAACAGTTTTTAAGATATCTACCTGTTGTTTAGATTAATGGGAAATACTGGTTTACAGAAAAACAAAAACAAAACAAAAAAGCATCCTTGTACTTGTTTCCACTGTTGCTGAATCTCAGTATTGATTCTGGTTGAGAACCAGGCTGAATTCTGTACTACTTAAAGATAGATTGCTTATGAAAATTGTAGGATAGGTAATTGTAAACATTCAAAATTCCAAATACCAGGGGCACCTGGGTGGTTCAATGGGTTGATCATTGGACTTTGACTCAGGTCATGATCTCACACTTCATAAGTTCAAGCCCTGCATTGAACTCACTGCTCCCGGTGCAGAGCCCACTTTGGATCCTCTGCTCCCTCTCTCTTTGCCCCTACCCTGCTTGTCTGCTCTCTCTCAGAAATAAATACAACATTTAAAAAATTCTAAATACCAGGTTTTATGAGTTGAATTGTATCTCATCCCCTACCCCCATCAAAAAAATCCCAGATACATTTGAGTCTTAACCACCAGTACCTCAGAATATTACCTTATTTGAATAGAGTGTCTTTACAGAGCTAATGAAGTTAAAATTACATCATTAGAGTTCTGATCTAGTATGTCCCTTATAAGTATGCCCTTATTAAAAGTAGAAATTTGGACACAGACACACATACAGGGGGAAGACAATGTGAAAAGAGAGGGACAATGGCATCTCAAAGCATGGAATACCTGAAGCTACCAGAAGCTGGGAGAGAACTATGGAATGGATCCTCAGCCACAACCCTCAGAAGGAACCTACCCTGTTGACGCCTTGCTTTGGGGCTCCCAGCTTCTAGAACTGTAGGAAAATATCTTTCTATTATTTTAAGCCATCCAGTTTGTTTTACTTTGTTATAGCAGCCCTAGAAAATTAAGCACCAGGTTATTGTGTTTTAAACATGACCATCTTTCAGGAAAGGCACTCATGCACAGCTTCCTGCCTCCAACATGGTCGTGTAAGAGTGACCTTAGGCCTGGAACATTTCCTTCCTGGGAGAAAAGACCCCCTCATAGCCTTGCAGGGCTCGTCACTTTGTGAGGGAATATCTCTTGCTGTTGCAGATGTGGTGTATAGTACTTTCTCTGCTTAAGCGTGTGCATATCTGTGACCCTCGGGCATGCCACAGGCTTTCCGGATTTCAGACCTTATGAGAGAGGAGTCAATGTCATTCTACTGCAGCACTAGCTGAGCTGTGTGCAGCTACATTACCCCAGTTGGCTACAAAGTGGATCTGCTCTCCATGGATGGAACGACCAAAGCACTGAAAAGTGGCTGTGTACTCCTCCTCTCCTCTTGCTATAAGTAAATGTTGTACCACTTGAGCCTGACATGCATAGTGTCTATTCTCAGAAACCTTGAATCGTTTTCCCTGAATTTCATTTATCTATTTTTTTAATGTTTAGAGAGTGCACATGCACAGAGGAGGGCAGAGAGAGAGAGAGAGAGAGAGAGAGACAGAGAGAGAATCCCAAGCAGGCTTCATGCTATCAGTGAGGAGCCTGATGTGGGGAGGTGATCTCACAAACTGTGAGATCATGACCTGAGCCATAATCAAGAGCTGGATGCTTAACCAATTGAGCCACCCAGACGCCCCTTACTTACCTATTTTTTAACCATTGCCACACAACCTGGCCACGCAGTAAACTGGAAAACAGCATCCAAAATCTTGGAAACACCTGAAGGTTGCATTAAATAACAGTACAGTAATCACTGGCCAAAAGGATCATGTCTCTTAATGTTTGAGTCATCAGAAATGCTGTCAGGTTAGTAAGACCACTGCCTGGCTGTGTGGCAGTCAAAGAATATTGTCTTGTATATTCTTGTATATTCTTCCGGTAAAACTTTAACCCTTATTTTATATCTAAGCCAATTTTAATGAGTTATTTGATCCTTCCTTCCTCCCTTCCTCTTCCTTCCTTCCTTCTTTCATTCTCTCTCTTTTCCTTCCTTCCTCTCTCTGTTCCTCCCTCCCTCTTTCTTTTCTTTTCTTTCTTTCTTTTCTTTTCTTTTCTTTTCTTTTCTTTTCTTTTCTTTTCTTTCTTTCTCCCTTCCTCCCTTTCCTTCCTTCCTCCCTCCTTCTCTCTCTTCCTTCCTTCCTTCCTTCTTCCTTCCTCCCTCCCTCCCTCTCTCTTTCTTTCTCAACATGGCAATTCATTAGCAAATTTGCAAAACCAGTCCCCTGGTGGCTAGACTGGTGAGCGATAGGCTGGAGAAAACAAGATGTAGGAAAGCCTTTCTCTCACAGCTGTGGGGAATGCTGACATCAAGTAACCATGTAGACAGAAGAAAGACCCATGCCAGAGGGAATCCAAAAGGGTCCTCAATACCAATGATCCAAGAGAGAGAAAGAGTTGGATTTGGAGAAACAGATCAGAGAGAGAACAGGAAATAAGTACAGAGCACAAGGTCTACAGCAATGGCTCTCAAACCTAGTCTCACATTAGAACAGCGTGGAGTGCTTTCCAAAGCAGCCGATGCCCAGGTTCCTCCCAGAAATAATTAAATCAGAATATCTGCAGGTGAGGCTTGAGCGGCACATTTTTTTTTTTTTTTTACATTTCCCCAGGTGCTTCTAATGTGCAACCAGGGTAGAGAATCACTGAGCCAAAGCAAGTACAGAATTTTCACGGGCAATTATCTGGAAAACGTGTTACTGTTATATGCCTAGGACTTCTTGGCTGATGTACCAGCCTTAAAAATCTGAGACAACTGGACACATTTAAAAGTACTAGGCAAGATACTGTCTTCAACTTTAATCCTCATGTTAATGAAGCTACAGGTTTTTTTGCTCTCAAAGTTAATCGACCTCTATTATTTATGTGTAGAAAATTGCTCTACTTAATGAGTCCAAAAGAACATAATTTTACATGTTACCCTGAATTTAATTGATTTTAATTCTTACCATTAAGTCCCCTGTCCTCCAATATCACTATACTGTTCAATTGTAAAATATTTAAATATAAGAAGAGCCATAAAGAAAATTACAATAAAATCTCAGGTAGCCATAATAATTTTAAGAATTAAAAACATTACTAACACAGGTGAAGATTCTTGGGTGCCATGTCTCAATCTCTTTCACTTAATCCTAAAAGTAAAATCCATAAGCCTGAATTTAGTGTTTGTCACTCCCATCTGTTTCTTACTTACATTCTCTTCTCAACCTCGTTTTTGAAATCCATTGTTGTTAGTATACATAAGTCCAGCATATTCATTGTTTAAATATACCATCATATAGTTATATCACAATAATTATTCATTCTCCCACTAATGTTATTTAGGTTATTTCCAGTTTGTTGTTTTTTAAAATAGGTTTATTGAGAAATAAGACACATATCATAAAATTCCTTTTAAAAGTGTACAACTTAAGTGTTTTTTTGTTTTTTTCCAGAGTTTTAAAAACATCACAACTATATGATTTTAGAGCATTTACATCATCCAGAAGATATCCCATATTCATTAGACGTGACCTCCACTGCTTTCATTGCTATGTGCCTGGCAACCACTAATCCAGATTCTGTTTCTGTGAATTTGCCTATCCTGGACATTTCATATAAATGAAATCATACAAATGTGGCCTTTAATGACCGGCTTCTTTAAATTAGCATAAAGTTTTCAAGGTTCATCCACACGTTAGCATGTACCAATACTTTATTCTTTTTTTATTGCTAAATAATACTCATTGCATATCTATGCCACATTTATTTAATGTTTATTTATTTTGAGAGGGGTGGGGAGAAAAAGAGTGGGGAAGGGGAGGGAGAGAGAATCCCAAGCAGGCTCCATGCTGTCAGGGCGGAGCCCACAGAGAGACTCCTTTTCAGGAACCATGAGAACTCCTTTTCACCTGAGGTGAAATCAAGAGTCAGAGGCTTAACCAACTGAGCCACCCAGGCACCTCTGTCTATGCCACGTTTGGTTTATCATTCATCACTTGATGGACATTTGGGTTGTTTCCACCTTTTGGCTATTATGAGTAATACTACTGTAAACATTAATGGATAAGTTTTTGTGGGACATATGCTCTCACTTCTCTTGGGTTTATACTGCTGGATCATTTAGTAACTCTGCTTCATACTGTGAGGAAAAGGCAAAATAGTTTCCCAAAGCAGCCTCACTGTTTTAATTATCACCAGCAATATATTCCACTTTCTCAACATCCTCAACATTTCTTATTGGCTTTTTTATGTTTTTATAGGATTCCAAGTGGGTATGAGGTGTTTTGGTGTTTTAATTTTTAATTTCCATTTCTCTAATGATTACCAGTGTTGAGCAATCTTTTATGTGCTTATTGGCCATTTGTGTGCCTTTAGAGAAATGCTTATTTAAATATTTTCTCACTTTTTCATGAATCTGTCATGGTAGACAAGTCACACAGTGAGATACAACACATATCCTGCCAAGTGTAAATGATTTTTATTAACCAATAATAAAAGATGCTTAAATAGAGAATAAAGATAACTACTACAACAGATACTTTATATGACTGAATATCCAAATGGTTAATAAACTTAAGGAAAAATAATCAAATCTATTAAATTGTGAGGAAAATGAAAATTAAAGACACAATGAGATACCAAGGTATAGTAAGATCCTAACACATATCCACAAGAATGGCTAATGTAAAAAAGAAGAAAATACCCAACGTTATCTATGATACGATGAAAATGATGTACTCCTGATAAAGCCACTTTGGAAAATTGGCATATTCTAAAACTGAATGTGCTTCATGATCTAAGCATTTCACATCAGGCAAATATATATCCAGGAGAATGGGTATATATGTTTTCTCCTCTAAAAAAATACAAGTATTCATAGCAGGACTTTTACTAATATCTGAAAACTATAAATAATCCAAAATGCCCATCAGCAGTATACTGGATAATGTAAGGTACATCTGTCTAATGGAATACTATTCAGAAATTAAAACAAATGGACCACAACTTCACATGGTAATATCAACAAATCGTACAAATATAAGGCTGAGCAGAAAGAGAAGCCTGAGCAAAAAGAGCCAGACCGAACTATACTTTGAAATGGCTTCAGAAATCACACTAGTAATTATCTCTTGGTCCACGTATTACAGATATGGCTTTACTTACTCTATAAAATTCCACTGAGCTGGACACTTACGATTTGTCTACTTTTGATTGACATATATATATATACACACACACACACACACACACACACACATATGCATGTATACACACACACACACATATTTTCTTTTGGAAAATATTTCTCTCATTCTCTTGCTTTTTTATCTTTCCCTTTCAAGTGACTTCTTCCATACCTTCTATATCTTAAAATACAAACTTTCTAAAGACATGATTCTTTCCCTTTTGCTCTTCAGTGTAGAAACTAGAGCCATGAAGAACTACTAGGAAACTAATTTGGTAAAAAAGGTATGATGTGATGTGGTCCTAGGCCAAAGGTGATAGGGGATTTAAAAAAATCATGAGAGAAGAGAAAATTTCAGTAAAATACGATGGAAGCAGTGAGGTATAAAGGAGAAAACTGGATCAAAACTAAGTGTCTTTATCCCAAGATCCCTAATGGACTCACACAAATTGTATTGAACAAACAAAAAATCCACGCACGGGTAAATGCCTGTAAATCCCCCCCTTGTTATTGTGGAGCTTTGTATAAATAGTCAATGTGGAAAAAGTTCTCATCATGAGTTCATTCAAGATTCCTGTGCACATTACGTACATCTGCTGTTAAATGTTTACTAACTGAAAAGAATCTTAATGAAATCAGGAACTAGTTGACGGATCATCAAAAAGTTTTCATTGAGAGTATATGTGACTCCAAGCACCAAAATAGCATCTATGTCCATTAGAGAGTTAGTATGTTGTATATAAAGTTCTTGCCAAGCATATGTGATTGCAGAGATTATTATTTAGCTACCAGCTATCATAAAGCATGGAGAATATACGGCTAAAGTGGTTCTCTCAATAATCATCTGCATTTTATCATGCACTTACATATACATTCTAAAAGACAGGAGGGTAGAATTAAGGCCAGCAGATAGAAGAAGATTGCACTGGAGACACATACCAATCATCTTTTATTACTAAACTCTGCTCTGTCTCTGATTTGATTTTTAGCAAAGTATGCTCGGTGATGCACTTTTAGGTTTGAAGCAGATGACATTAGTTATATTACTTACAGCTGCACTGGAACCTCAGCGCAGTGTTATTTCAAGAGACATCTTTCTCTATATACAAACGCATACAGGTTCATGAGATGACTTCACCTATCTCTTTATTTTGCTTTTTGTGTTGTTTGGGAAGCTATGCATTATCATCACCAGAAGGGCCACGGAGGTGTGACATATTACAGATAATGAGGCAATTATGAAGTTCATTTAGGGGTTTGGAAAAGGGTAAACAACAATATATTTACAACACACCAGATGGCAAATGGATATCATGTTTATTTTATATTGTCATGCTAAAATCTTCTGTGTAATGTGTATTCCACTCATCAAGGTGGTTTTAGAAAAAAACACAGTGTACTTGTTTTTAAAGGTGACTCTGCAATTTCCAAAAAACTGTGTAATTATATCTCTGGAATCAGAGATATTTTAAGCAAATTTAGTAAGTTGCCTTATTTGATAGCAATGTGTTCAGGAGATATTTTAGCAAAACCTTCTTTCATATACACCTATTGTCTGATTTAACCTCAAATTATGGGTATTCTGGGGCATGGGTAAAATAGGTCATGGCGATTAAAGAGTACACTTATCATCAGGGCCTGGATGGCTCAGTCGGTTAAGGGTCCCACTTTGCCTCAGGTCACGATCTCACAGTTCCTGGGTTCGAGCCCTGCGTTGAGCTCTGTGCTGACAGCCCAAAGCCTGGAGGCTGCTTCTGATTCTATGTCTCCCTCTCGCTCTCTGCCCCTCCCATGCTCACGTGTGCACTCACTCTCTCTCTCTCTCTCTCTCACACACACACACACATACAAATAAACATTAAACATTTTTAATTAAAAACAGTATATTTATCATGATAACAAAAATTAAAAAATAAATTAATACTACAGGGGCGCCTGGGTGCCTTAGTCAGTAGAGCGTCCGACTTCAGCTCGGGTCATGATCTCAAGGTTTGTGAGTTCAAGCCCTGTGCATCAGGCTCTGTGCTGTCAGCTTGGCGCCTGGAGCCAGCTTCGGATTCTGTGTCTCCTTCTCTCTCTGCCCCTCCCCCACTTGTGGTCTGTCTCTCTCTCTCTCTCTCTCTCTCTCTCTCTCAAAAATAAATAAATGTAAAAAAATAAATTAATTAATAGTACAGATCAGGAAGAAGTATACTTGTCATGTCCGTCTATGCTCAGTAATGGGTTTAGTTCTAATTCCACCAGAGACATTTCAGGATATTTCTTAGGCTAAGTGAGCTTTTAAAAAATTGTTAAAGAGTAGTCTTGCAACAAATGGTACAAATGGGCATACACATGCAAAATATCAAAGCTGGACCCCTACCTCACACAGTACAATAAAATTAATGCTGACTGGATATCAGAGCTAAATGTAGGAGGTGAAGCTATAAAATTTGATCGAGAAAATGAAAAGGTAACTCCTAGAATGAGAGAAAATATTTTTAAATAAAACATCTAACAAGGGCATTGCATTCAATATAGAGAGAGAAATCTTACCACTCAATAATAAAGAGACACGTAACTTGCTTCATAAAATGACCAAAAGAGTTGAATAGAGATTTCTCCAAATAATACAATGAATGGCCAAAAGGCACATGCAAAGATGTTTAACATGTTAATTATTAGCTAAATGTAATTTAAAACCACACTGGGGCACCATTTCACTAGGATGGGCATAATCAGAAGGGCAAATAAAATAACAAGTGTTAGGAACAAATGCAGGGAAATTGAAATGTTATAGCTTATAAAATTGTGCAGCCATTTTGTAAAAACATTTAGCAGTTTCTCAAAATGTCAAACATCCAGCAAATCTACTCCCCTAGCTATGCACCCAGAGAACTGAAAGTGTAGGTCCACCCATAAATTTGCACATTGTGTCACAGCAGTATTATTCAGAATAACTGAAAATTAGAAACCCAAATGCCGATCAAGTGATGAATGGATAAACAAAACGTGGTTTAGGCATACAGTGGAATACTATTTGGAAGTAAAAAAGAATGTGGCACTGACACATGCTACAACACAGATGAACTTCAAAGAGATTATTAAAGAAGCCAGTCACAATAAAACACATCACTCAATTTATATTAAATGCTCAAAATGGGCAAATTAAATTCATAGAGACAAAAAGCACATTAGTGGTTGCCAGGTACTGGGGCTTTGGGGATACGGAGAGCGACTGCTAATGGATATGGATTTCTTTTTGGGATGATGAAAATATTCTGAGATTAAATAGTGATGGTTGCATAACGATGTTAAATATGGAAAAGCCACTGAAGTACACATTATAAAAGAATAGATTTTATAAAATATGAACTATATCTGAGTAAAGCTGTTGTTTAAAACAAACAACAATAAGGAATCTCGTGGGGCACCTGGGTGGCTGTCACTTAAGTGCCTGACTCTTGATACAAGCTCAGGTCGTGATCTCAGGGTAGTGAGATCGAGCCCTGCGTCAGGCTTCACACTAAGATTGGTGCCTGCTTGGGATTCTCTCTCTCTTTCTCTCTCTCTCTCTCTCTCTCTCTCTCTCTCTCTCTCTCTTTGACCCTCCCCTGCTTCCTCTCTCTCTTTCTCTCTCAAAATAAAGTTTTTTTAAAAAAAGTAAGGAATCTCTCTATAAACTTTCATTAAATTATTGCACTAGGATATATTAAATAAAAAAGTCAGAGAAAAGTGTATATAATTCACAACTGTGTATCTAAAAGAAAGGGATATGAATATATGCATCTATTGGCTTATTTTTTAATAGAAAAAAAATCAAAAATTTAATTTGAAAACAATGGTTACTTATTGGAGGAAGAATAAAGAACCAGGACTGGGGAGATAGAGACAGAAACTGACACTCTAAACATATACTCTAGTTTGTAGATTTGAGTTCAGAACCTTGTAAATACTTTCTACAGTTATGCAGCAAAATTAAATAAAAAATCAGTCCCTATTGAAAATTAAATTAAACAAATGAGCCTGTGTATGAAATTAGTGGCATAACCACACAGAGTGAGACTATTTCACGTTAGTTTAAGAGTTTACAGTATAGTAGTAATTCCATCATCTAATGGGATGTGCCCCAAGGATAAAATAACTAAAGGAAAAATCTTCAGCTCTTCTCAGGAATTCTCCTGTTGGTGGTAATGTTGATATTTTCACACTGGCACTGCCATATGTGTATTGTGGGATAAATAAGTAATTTATGCTAGTAATTACTGAGGTCACTGAGAATTGGAGTTTTTGGTGTAGAGAAAAGGGAATAGAGTCACAAGATTGAGGTTAAATAAAATCTCTGTAGTCCTGAGTGGAAGTACCAGTGTGACTATATTTTGTCTTAAAATAAAATGCCTCCATTAACCAATCAGAAAATTTAAAGCATCCATTGTCAAACTATTCTGTGTGTCTCAAACTTCACCCACACTGAATGATCTGGGTGGACTTAGCAGTTACTGCAAAACCGCATTAGAGCTGGAGCAACAAGAAGTCATTTTTGACGCCTGCTACCCCCCTGTGTCTTCAGTCATAGGCATCTTTGAGAATTTCTGCCCCTTCACATCCACCACAGAGCTTCTTACTGAGGAGTGAGAATGTTTATTCCTGTTCACACAGATACAGAGGCACACTCACACACACGCTCAGTCTATCTCACTCTTCACGCTCTGACCACAGAACACTGTTGACACACAAAACACTGTTGACACTTCTGGTCACCAAATGTGTGGAGGTTTTTCCCCACACCAACTGATTTTTTTTTTTTTATGACACCAGCTGGGTGTCCTACAATTTACCTGAATTCTAACCACTATCTACCTGGATACAGAGTCAGATTCCACAGTTTAAGGGTTCAGTCCTACAAGATTGTCCCCCAACTCCAGATCAAATGCCAATCTCAAGTTGCCTGTGCTTCTGACTGACCAGTTAGAGTGGAGGTTCCTATGACCCCTTCTTTGTCCTCGGATGCCAGTCTCAAGCTCAGGTTGTTATCTGTCCTCCAGACAAGCTGGCTGTAAACAAGATGTTCCCACAAACCCTTCCTTGGGTTTGATTAATTTGCTGGGGCAGCTCACAGAACTCAGGGGAACACTTCAATTTACTGCTTTATTACAAACCATAAAAGAATACAGATGAACAGCCAGATGGAAGAGATGCATAGGGCAAGGTATGGGGAAAGGGATACAGAGCATCCACGCTCTCTCTTGGTGTGCCACTCTCCCAGCACCTCCATGGATGCTCTCCGAATACCATCATTTTGGGATTTTATGGAGGTTTCATTACATAGGCATGATTGACTAAATCAGTGTCCTTTGGAAAGTGATGATTCAACCTCCAGCCCCTCTCCTCCCCCTGGAGGTAGGAGGTTGGGACTGAAAGTTCTAACCCTCTAATCACTTGGTTGGTTCCCCCAGCAACCAACCCCCCGCCCCCATCTTTAGGTGAGGTCCCAAAGTCATCTCATTAACATTAACATAATGAAAACACCTTTATAGCTCTCATCATAGGCTATTCCAAGGGTTTTAGCAGTTCTCTGTTGGAAACAGGGGCCAAGACCAAATACTTATTTCTTGTTATGAATCACAATATCATAGATGCATATACCATGAGTCTCTATTTCAATATAATTAAGAAAAATGTGTTGAAAAAAGAAATAGACCCAGGCATCGGAAGAAATGAGCTCTGACTAGAATCTCTCATTTTGTAGACATTTTACTCTGGAAAGACCTATCATCTCTGCAGGTCTCAGTTTCATCACCAATAAAATATAAAATTTGAAATAATAGTACCCAAGACATTTTTGCCTCTGAATTTTATGATTTTATATAGTTATCATGATACCTAAAATGATACCAGATATTTCTCACCAGAATTCCTTCTTAGCAACATATGAGTAGTGTCAAGTCAATGAGATGGACGTAAAGGTTCAAACCCAGTGGCTAATGTCATGGACACTCAAGACGTGGTATGTACCATGATGGTAGTACTAATTTCATAATATTTATTATTATTTCTCTATTCTTGGACAAGAAAAAATAAGAAATGCATTTGTAGGTGCAGGTTTCTGCTTATCATTTTTATTGCTGAAGCAATTTTTTACATGCAAGAGATACAAAGGTGTTTTCTCTTATTCCTGGATTTGTTTACATTTGATAAGCCATTGGTTAAATGTTGCTTCCTATTTGCTAGAAATAATAACAATGTATTCAAACTCATTCATCCATCACTGGCTTCCCTAATTTATCATTAGAAGAATACGATAAAATCTTATTTTCTATCTTACTTTTGGTTCTTTGAAAATATTTAAGACTTGATCTGTGAGTAATTGATTCATAATTATTCACAATAATCCTGAGTTGGTTACTCTTGCAGGTATAAAAGCAACAAAACTTAACTCTTTGTATAAAACATTCTCAAAGTACATAGCCCTTCAGAGGGTAGGCTATAAGATATGTTGAAGAATTTCACTTTATTGTTATTTTTAATTTGGTCTAAAATGAAGGGATTTGTTTTAAATTTAGATACAATATAAACTTTGCTTTTCAAGAGGATAATCTCAAGGAAGAAAACTATGTATTTAGCAACATTATGGCAAAAATGGAACTTGCCAATGTATATACAATTACTTTTATGTAGAAAAAGCAAGCATTCAGATACTGATCAAACATGCAGCTTATTTATTGAAGGCTTCTCTTAGAGATTAGAATGTATTTACATGCAAGTGTTTTCTAGATCCCAAAGCAATACTGAGTCTGGTTAATTTCAAGCACATGGTACTGAGTTTATAGTCAATTATTTAGCCAAATTTAACGATGACAAATCACATTTAAGTGACAGACTCTTTAACCATGAAACAGTGGGAAGTTATGAAAAATCCATAGGCTTTTTAAAAAGATATACTATATTGAGAAACAATTAGTTTGAAAATACTGAAATGTGTACCTTTTAAGATTAATAAGTGTGCTATTGATGGTTTAGAGCAAGTTTTAAATTTTGTGTGTCTGTGTGTGTCAGTCCATTAAAAACAAAATTCAACTGAGTAAATTTGAAGTTGAAGATCTAATTCACGAATCAGCAGCACCCCATCTAGCAAGTAGAGGGAAGAGAAGTTGCACAAAATGGAAAGTTTTTATAGGAAGGAGGATGGGGCAAGAAAATTATTAGCAAAAGGAAGGACAGTAATTTAGGCAGGATCATCCTCAGAGGAAGTGCAGGGGCAAGTATTGGGTGGATTATCTCATCTTTCTCGGTGTGATGGAGAAAGCCCACAGGACAGATTACCTTACTGATGCAAATTAGAAAGTTCCTTAGCTGATGTGGTTAAGTTTACCTTTCTGGGGAAGGCTGAAACTGCAATTAGGTTAGGTATTAAATCCTGGTTTGGTGATTTGGACTGGCTCAAAGTGACCCCACTTGGGGCCTCTGTTTGTTTCAGTCTCTAAAATGAAGACTGTGAAAATATCTCATTATCATAAAAAATTGTTGTACTTCTTGTAGAGACTGCTTTTAGGCAAATAGGCTTGAGCAATGGAATGTACAAAGGGCCCACAGGACCTCCTGGCCAAAAACAGATGGGCACATCAAGTGAGCCACCTCAAAATACCCATAGGTCCTAATGGACCAATGAGCTACTTACAACCAGGTACTGTTACCAAAATAGAGGGAATTCCATATGTCGCCACACCTCCTCATCTTCCCCCTTTAAAAGCATCTTCCCCTTTCACCCACTGCCTAGCTGCAGACAGCCTCTCCTCCTACGTCCTACCCACTGCCCGCCCCCCCCCCCCCCACCCCGGAGACATATTCAATAAACTTCTATCTCCTTCTTTCTGCCTCAGGTGAATCATTTCACCTCCCCTGCACCAGCTTCCACTCGTCATCACCCCAGATTTGGGGGCCCCCATCTGAACAAGAGACACTCCATTTTGACACCATACTTTTAATATCCTTAAAGTATAGGTTTATGGGAAAATGAGCTATAATTTCTGTCTTAGTTAACTATACATATAGGAAGTCTGGATCATGAGACCATTTCATCTTATTGTAAGTGAGGTATTATTTGCAATTCTCTATTTTGTCTATGTAATTTCTTTCTCTTACAGCTTTGTATCTGCAGATGTAATTTTTACTCACTTTACAACAAATGTGCCAGCACTTTTTTTCTGGTGTTTGTTTTGCTTTGTTTTGTTTTTGCTTTTGATATTTTCTTTGTTTCAGTTTTTGTTTTTGTTTTTGTTTTTGTTTTTTTACCATAGACATGCCCTGTTTCAGGGACTGAGTAAACATTTTTCTGGGAGCAACATCACTTTTTCCCTCTGCATCCTTGTACATTCACAGCCAAGAACATTCCTGATAAGAAGAGAAGTCACAGGAGAAGGAGAAGGGAAAAAATAAAAAGGAAAAAGAGAAGGAGAAGGAGGAGAAAAAGGCAATTCTAACTCAATAACGATAATGGCAACTGCTGTTTGTATGTGAAAGACTATTTGTGATAGGTATTATGCTTGTTGCCTCAAATATGGTACATTATTTCACTAATTAATGGTATCCTGTAATATAGGTGTTAATATCCCTATGTTTTAGAGAGGAAAATAGGACTAGAGAATTTAAAGCATTTTCTTGAGTTGGAAAAGATGTTCATCTGTATGGTATTTCACAAATATTTTGGACTTCTCCATTTCCAATGTCACCTTCTTGTAGAACTAGTTTTGATTATTTGGGCTGGGTGCTGGACAGAATCTAGATTTAAAAATTAACATGTATAAAAATCGCAAGCACAAAAGGACAACAATTACTATAATAATCATAACACCTTAAGCCAAATAATCCTGATAGAAACAACCATCCTTCAGCCATAGCAACAGTATTAAACTGGGATGTAGCCTTTTATGGAATCTGCTGATCATTAGTAAAGACATGTGATACCAGTAATAAACTGGTATGTCAACTTATTTTACAATGTTTTCATGAGTCCATCAAATTAAAAGGAAATGTAAAATTTTCTTAAAGAATCCGAAGAGAGTAGAATGATATTTTATTGGTGATTTTATATGGCAGACATAATGCTACCTTGGATTTATTTCTTTACTCTTCATTTGAAGACAGAAGGTTTGAAATGTATACCTCTTGGAAATACAGTGTCTGAATAAATCTATAAAATGAATTTGAATATCAAGCTTATCATTAGTCACATTTTTGGATGTACACACACACACACACACACACACACACACATATGGCATAAAAATATGCCAAACTATATAGTTAATTCTTCCCCCTTAAGAATTCAGGTGCTACTAACCTAGTATTCACTCCTTTCCCGTCCGAAACAAAAGTAGAGAACATTGTCAGGAAAAAAACATTTTCCATATCATTTATCTTTAAACAAGGCTGCATAAGAATATTTTAACAAACAGACCTGTGGCTCCTTTTAATTTTTCAGCTAAAGCGGAGAAACCAGGTCATCACGGATGTGGCAATTAAATAAGTAAACCACCCTCTGTGCATAGTTTCCTTTCAGGAGAGCTTTCCTTCTTAAAAGAATGTTTTTCCCCTATATTTAAAAAGTGTGAGGGTGACATTTTGTAGCCAATTAATCACAGGTGACTATTGCTGGGGTCTCCCCCAGGATGTACTTTAGGCTCTGTTTACCGATGAAAAGCCTTAGTCACAAACTATATAAGCGATCAGCATCAGGGCTAGATGCTGTCAGCGGGTCTCCGGGGATTTTTTTGCTTTAAAACTTAAACACCTTGGCATTCAAGTAGCAGTAACATTACCAACACCTCACCCTTGATTAAAAATGTATATTCCTTGGGGCTCATGGTCAAGATTTTAGATCTTTCTCCAACTTTCCCTCAGGCATTGCAATCAACTTGAGAGAATAGTTTCTCTTTCTGGTGATTTCAAAGAAATAAGGCCAGAGGTGCTGTTTAAAGGGAAACAGTTAAAAGCATTTTGACACATTCATATCTGGTCCTTTCATGTTTCACCAGCCAAAAGGCTTTTCTCCACAGCTTTTCTCATCCCACAATCTTCTCCCATTTCAAAGTACCCTGTACCTATCCAGTGTGAACATTATTGTATGAGCGCATTACAAGGTTTTTTGTTTGTTTCTTCCACATTTCTGCATTATTTCTTTTGTATTATCTATGTTGGATTTGAGGTTTGATTTTATGGAATGTTATAATCGGGAAAAATAGTTTAGAGCTTTAAGGAAACACACACACTTTCACATGAAAAACTGAGGCTAAGATGTGTTACATAATATCCCCAAGACTTAATAGAAAACATCAGGTACTTCTTCCTAGGCAGGTACTAACTTCCTAGAACGGAGTTAAGACTCAAGTTCTTCTTACGGTTTCTAATTTTGGCAGATCAGCTAGTCTGCTAAACTGGCCTTTATACTCAGGTTGTAGTTTACTCCTGTCGAAGTTTCCCATGAGCACCTGGCTTCTGTGCCTACCAATGATGAGAAAGGCCTAGCCTTAATATCTTAGACTATAGACATAAAAGTTCTAAAATGTTTTTGTATCAATGAAGGTTGGAAATGGAGTTCAGCCAGACGTCCAGAAGCCGTGGTCTTTAGCTCAGGACATGATCAGGGAGTTCAGACAAAGCAGAAGTCGCAGCAATGCTTTGAAGCCAAAGCCATTTTGGTTCAATGCTGGTCTGTGCCTGTTCACGTGCTATGACCTGAAAGGTTTCTCATGGTCTTATTGGTCTCAACAATCCCATGTCTCTCTCAAATCATTTGCATTATAAATGATTTAGAAAACGAAAAAGTTGCCTAAGAGCTGGTTTGAATATATACATGAAGTGGATAACACTACTATTTATTAAATTTACTATTTAAATTTATTATTTTTTTATTTTATTATTTTAAATTTTTATTATTAAATTTTTATTATTAAATAAATAGTAATAACTTACTATTTATTATTAAATAGTAAACATTTATGAAACCTACTATGTACCAGTGTTCTAAATGCATCTCATATATTATGTGCTTTAATAATAAGACAACCTATGGATTTTGCACATTATCTTTTTTTTTTTTTTTTTTTGGAACAGCAGGGAAAAGTTTATTAGAATATACAATTAGAAAGGAAGACTGGTAGGAAATCTCTCTTTACAGTGAGGGGACATTCGAAAGTGAATGCACCACCCATTATCTTTTATAATGCTCAAATGACCCAATAAATTGTGTCCATTTTAAGATGAGAGCAATTTTAAGAGCACACAGCTAAAATGTAACAAGTTGATTTTCAGCTGCTGATCTATCTCACCCCAGGCTCTTTACCATCATCATTTGCCCTCAATCATAAAATGTATTGAACACATATGTGTCAAGCATCTGTTCTGCTACTTAAAAAAAATGAGATTTTTGGTCAAGAGCCTTAGGAATTGGGTATGTGAAACGTTCTTCTAAAAGTCCACTCAACTATCTTTGAGTAAGATAGTTCAGTTATCCTGATAGACTTAAAAGGGATGGACAGGTATTGGGCATGGTCATGGGATGCCCCCAAAGAAAGATAGCACACATAGAATGAAAGGGTTGAATCACAAGAGAAATGCACACTTAAATAAATGTGATATATTGTGACAAAATTCACAATCAAAAAGAATATTTTATTACTGGATTTTTCTGGACCTCTTCTCTAGGCCAAAATGAGTGGCAAAATCTTTGAATTTAATAAATAAACGGTGCCTTTTCCCATCACGCACAAAGGAACTTACACAAAGTGGATTTCATATGATTGCAAATAATGTAAGGCAAGGGGGTTCAGAATACTTTGTGGCTTTGAAATGATATATATTTGTAGGATACAATTTTATATCAAATATTTAGCATGCCTTTCATAAATCAATGCCCATGCAATGTAATATTTTCATATTCAGCATATTAAATGGACTCGCTTCATTGTCATTTTTAACCACATATTTGACAAGAATAGAATACTTTGAAATTGAGAAAAATAACTAGTAGGCTGGATGTTACTTGGAAGTTTTCTGTATTTTTAATGTTTACATTTTGCCACTTAGAAATGTATAAAATCAACCCAACTGAGAGAAGGAAAATTAATAGTAAGGTGGACTTTTCACAACACATTGAGGAGTATGCTGACATAACTAAATGTAAGTCATAGACTCATCTACTGAGCTACAATTTTTGGCATTAATTTTTTATATTCACTCATTCAACAAGTTTTCATTGAGGGCCTTCTGTGATCAGGCATTTTACTAAGATGAGTGAATAGAGATAGGCCTCTGTCCACACAGTGGCCAGTCTGTGTGAATACAACATACATACCCACTTTCCTTTCTTTAATAATATATATGCTTCTCTGTGTGTGTGTAGGAAGGTATTTGTGCATTTCATTTGTTTTAGGTTTGCAGTGGATATTCTGGCCAAGCCCAAAGTGCAGTTTAACTTAGGTTGAACGCAGAAGCATTCTCTCAATACCCCCCACTTACAGTGTCTATTTGCATTAGCTGATGTAGATAGAGGTTTCCATTTTATAACAAAGGCAAATGGAAGAAGGACAGGTGAAGATGCGTTGAGCATCTATAAGGCGAGAGATGACCCTGGACAGACTAAACTGGGAGATGTCCTGAATAACCACGTAGCCAGTAAACCGTGGTGAGATGTTGGGGCTTGATCTGAACGCATAACGAGCCATCCTAGATCTTTAAGAGAGGACTGTCTCCCTCTGACTTGAATTTTTGGGAAGACTACTACAGATTAAGCATACACTAGAAGAAAGGAGTTGCTGAGACATGGAAGGGTGAGTTTAAAAAAGTTTATGGAGGCAATGTGGAAAAAGAATAGGCCTAAATACTTCTAAAACCTAATGACAGACATTTTTGAAGACATAAGCTGATATTTATAATACACTAAATTAATTAATGTATTTCTACTTTGCAATGGTTTGTAACAGCATAATGAGTTTATTGTTGTTGGTTGTTATGTAAAGAGGCATATATTCAAAACTACATGTCATATTTTCATGGTTTTGCAGATTCTATCATGGCTGGATTCTTTTTCATGCTGGAAAGAGGCACTGATCCAGAAATCTTCTTGTTTACCATAGCATCCTTGCAAGGTTACTTTCAAATGGTTTTTTCAAACTAAGATTTTCTTTTGCCGTAACTGCAACTTCTTAGAATAGATTTATATTTGAGGTGTATCTGATTAGCACCAGAGTTGGAGGGATACTGAAACCACATTCTTTTGCAACCAGAGACAAGAGAAGAAATAGTTCCATTTAGGGATAATGCTTTTAGAACTTGATATGAAAGGGGGGAAAGTAATTGCATATAACTGCATTAAATTACAGCAAAGCCTGGGCCAAAGATAGCAAACTGTCTAAAGAATTTATGTCTGCCCCAATCCAGGAACTCTCTCGCTATTTACAGCGACCTCTACACAAGTGTTAAAATTAATTCTTGGAAAGCAATGTCTATAGACTTCCATGATATTCATCATCAGGGCTGCCAAGAGCCCAAATTCTCAGCTAGCCATCTTTGTCTTGGAATGTCTGCATCGTGTCTGCAATTGCCTACTGCAGACCCTGTCCCTCAGCCCTGTGAAGCATTCAGGGCTATGAAAGTGCTTGGAAATTCCTGCCCTCACCTCCTGGGCATCACCTCTTTAAGGCAGAACCTCAAGATATGGAACTTATCTGGACTTCCACAGCAATAAAACACACTTGCTTTCTTTTTCTTAGACTCTCCCAGTTGGCAGATAATGAATACATGAACGAATCCAAGTTAATGTGATAATGGGGACCGCAGGGAAGCCTTTATTATACAAAGCCCTGGAAAACAGGGCCAAATTATTCTATTCATTGTAGATTGCATCTCATAGTAGATACAGCATAAAGCTTCCCAGAGAATTAAATAAATGACTTCTAGTAGGGGAACTTTAGCCTGAAAAACTGTTTGGGCATGAGTCTTTTTCAATGTCTCTTTTATCTATCATACCACATCAAATTCTTTGTTTTTCTCATCCTGCTTGTAGAACTGTCTAAAATACATACAAATACACAAGTGTGCCTCCTAGGCTAATGCAATCTTTGGGTTTTCTCTTCAGGCTCCCATTCACGTTTTCTGACACTTTTCTCTCCTTCCCCATCTACTCTTTTTTCCACCTCACTTAACTTTCTTTCTATTTCTTCTTTCAGATAGGTGAAATTATAAAAGTGTCAGTAATTTTCCTATTTTTTTGTATTTTTTTCAAGGTATAAAAGGACTTTTATCATTTTAGTGAAGGGTCAGGAGACTAGGTAGTCTAGTTGGCATTAATACAACCCCATTTGTGGATAAAAGAAACAGTGGTTTCAAGTGCATTTGACTTACAAGTCAGTACATGTGAAAAAAGGCTATAGATACTGATAGAAAAAATAAAGAGCAATAAAACCCTGGCAGTGACCATTCTCTCCCTCTGTGTGTGTATGTATGTGTATGTGTGTGTGTGTGTGTGTGTATACATACAGACACACATACACAACCCATTAGAAAGAAGGAAATCCTGCAACAACATTGGATGGACCTTGAGGGCATTAAGCTAAATAAAACAAGAAAAATAAATCAGACAGAAAGACAAATACTACATGATCTCCCTTATATGTGGAATCAAAACAAAACAAAACAAAACAATTTTTTTTAAATGGAAAGCTTCATATGTTCCGTGAAAACTCTTCCTCTGGTGGGTCCTGAACTGTAATTTTTGGGTCTTTGGCAGTGAAAAAAAAACAAAAACAAAAACAAAAGCAAAAAGCAGAAACTACTATCGCTCTTTTCATATACTTTCTGCTTAGACTTTTTAGGTTCCTTCCAGCGCAACTTTGTAACTTAACAGATAAATGGAGAAGAAAATCAGGAGTGCATCTGAGGCCCTGTAAATCACTACTATATATACTCCAGCTCTGCCAGGCCTGTTGGAACCTGTGTCGAGCAGCAACGTCTTCTGCCCAGCCAGAGCTCACAGTTCTTAGTCAGTTGCCGGTATTGAAGACACTGGTAACTTGCTTTCGAAAAAGAAGCTGACATTGCCAACAAATCTCTGTGTGCTTCTGGTCTCTTCGGACTCATACCCTACCTTCACCAGACATTCTTAAAGGCAACGTTAAATACCTTTAATTGGCACATATGAAATGCACAGTAAATGGTGGTTTTTATTTTTACCACTGCCATCACCACTGCCCCTGTCACCACAATACTATCAACAGCATTCACACCTCGTTTGTTCAGACCACACTACTTTCTAGAATGGATAAAATAGAAATCCAAGCATTAGTCTGAATAGCTCACTTTTTCACATCAGATATGTTATTATAAACAACTGAACCTTTAGACCTCTGAAGGTTTACTCTTCATTAGCTAGCATTTAGATAACAGGGTCATTTATGCTATAACGGTTATGGGATGTATCTTAAAATGAATTAATAATATGGCCTTCATCTTCCTTGTTTGAGCGTCATAAAAAGCTCTTTGGCGACTTCCATCTGATTATACAAAAGAACACAATGACCTACATTTAAAGAACTTTCTCTGCTCTAAGGATTGCAGCCTTCAATGATACAATTCAGCAAGTTCTACATGACACTTTGTAAGATATGTCACAGCCAATATATCATAGTGCAGATTTTTCATGGTTATTATTAAATCCCCTAAAACCATTGACTCATGGTGTCCTTGACATAATAAACTTCTTGTTCCTTAAAAATTCGTTACACATGTGCAGTAAACCAGAATTATGCTTGCAACTTACATTTCAATCTTGACACAGAAAAACACCTGTCCCTCAAGTTCAGTATATCTAACTTATTATTCACCCTTCTCTCTTCCAGAGCTCAAAAATGACCAGTTAGTAAAAACAGGATGTTTTCTTCTTCTGTTGCTTTTCTATACACATTTTTAGTCAAAGTATAAAATGTATATCATTTTTGTAGAAAGCGGATTGCAAGAAAATAAACCTTGGGGTAACTGTACCCCAAAACAAACTGAAAAACCTTACCTATCCTACATATTAATTACCACCCATGAGGAATTTTGCTGGGAAAATAAAATATGGATACAGCATGAAGTAGTGTTGTTTGCTACTGGTATGAAGAAGAGATTGTTCCTATAGGTTTTAGTGTCAAGAAAGAGAGAGTTGATTTCTCGTGCCGAAGCTATCACATCATCTGAACCTCTGCATTAATTTTGAATACAAATGTCTTAGATAGTTAAAATATTGATCATCTATCAGTCTATTCAAATGCACTGTCTCATCCTTAGTGCCTCTCCATGCATTTCAGATTTTTTAAATATCCCTTACATCCTGGCACTTACAGCAATGGCAAAGTTGACATCTAGGCTCTAGATCGAACTCCTTGTCCTACATAGCTCTGCCATTAACCAGGTAACTTAGGCTTACTTAAACATTGTGCCTTGGATTCCCCAGAGATATGCCAATGGTCTTACTGAATTATATCAGATAGCATCAGGAAAAGTATATATCAGCATAAAGTATATGGACCTAATACCAATTACACTATAAACAATAATTCATTCTCTTGCTGATTTCCACTGCATTACAGTATTCAAAATGAATCACTCTTATTTTACAACTCTGGAGCTCCACTGATTCCTCTCAGTGACTTTGAAAAGATATTTAATAAGCTGTTCAACAATATGAGTAGATAAGGGTGCCTGGGTGGTTCAGTCAGTTAAGCATCAGACTCCTAATTTTGACTCTTTAATGTATTCTTTGTTTTTTATTTGAGAGAGACAGAGAGACAGAGAGAGAGAGAGAGAGAGAGAGAGAGAGAGAATGAGCATGCACATACACGAGCACGGGAGAGGGGCAGAGAGAGAGGACAGAGAGACAATTTCAAGCAGGCTCCCTGCTCCGTGCAGAGCCCGACTTGGGGCTTGCTCCCACGACCCTGGGATCATGACCCGAGCTGAAATCAAGAGCTGGATGCTCAACTGACTGAGCCACCCAGGCACCCCTAAATCTACAAAGTTTTAAAACAAATTATTATCAGCTTGTACTGAAAGGGACAAAGGCAGTAAAAATGAAAAGAGGCAGTTTGACCCTTGAAGTACCATGGGCAGAAGCAGGCTGAGAAAACCACTCAGTTGTAAACATAAATATTTTCTTACAGGAAAGGGAGGATGACTTCATGAGGTAAAAACCCAAGCTCAGAAGACAGAGCAAAAAGCAATGGAGAATCATCCACCAGGATTAAGACTGACTTATGATTGGGGAACAAGCAGCTGGCAAAGGGCACTGTTTGGTTTCAGAACTGATGGGATGAATGACTACTGTGCGTCTCCCATTTCCCCCTTTCTGAGTGGAAGGGTCTACTGCCCTTATCTTACACTTGCCTCTGTACTGAATGCTGAATATAGGGAACAGATAATTTGCCTTATTAGTTCACAGAATTTCAGAACGAGAGAAAACCAACGGAGCTGAAATTGATGCACCACAAACCAACAAATTCATCCACACCAGCAGCTGAATCAGATAAGGTAGTGACTCTCAATCTGAGCCTGATTATCTGACAGGATGGGATGGCGGGGGCAGGTGGGGGAAGCGGGGCTACAAGGGGATTGTATTTAGTATGTGGGAGGGATCAGAGCCGTTTGGTTGAAAAGGCAAACTGTGGAAGATTATATTTTTTATAATGGTCATAGTAATATTTCAGTTCAACCTTCTCTTCCAGAATCTTAGCTTTTCCCTATCAGGTAGAAGGCTTTGGAAACCTGAATTACCAAAAGATATAGCAGAAGTGACAGTGACACTGAGTTGTATGTGAGGACAGGTTAGAAAGACAATTCAGCTTCGACTGGGCTTTCTCTCTTTTAGGATGCTTGTTGTTTTGGAACATAGACATCATGTCTTAAGGAAGCTTAAGCCACATGGGGAGGTCATATTAAGGTATCCAGGTAGACAGCCCCTACCAAGGTCTCTGATGACGGACAGCATCAATTGCCATATGTGTTAACAAACTTTGAGGTGACTTAGCTTCCAACCTTTGAGCAAACTAGTAAAAAAAAAAAAATTAAAAAGAAGCCAACTAGAGCAAAGAGAAACTGTTCCTGCTAAGCCCTGCTCAAATTGCAAACTGATGAAGACAAAAATATTGTTTTAAACCACTAATTTTGTGAATGGTTTATTTCACACGGTAATAGGTTACCAAAACATGCAAAATAGGCATCCTTAAAATGATATCACATCTATATAAATAAATAGTATGATATAAAATAGCATACATACTTTTGGAAGTTAAAAATATAATTTGTAAAAATATAAAATGCTACAAATAAAATATATGTTTATCAATATGGACAGGTTTTGAATAGATAATCTTAAAAATGGTAATTTGCCAAAAAATATATACAGGTATATATATTACAACATTAATATATAATATAATGAATTGGTTGTGAAACATAGAATTAGTAAAAAAATAAACAATGACTGGAAGAATTTATATAAATTTAGGAAAATAGTTCCCTTTGAGGGGTGAGGGAAATGGAAAAAGAATTTTAAACTTATTGAATATGCTATTTATTTTACATAAAAATTAAGGAAAGAAAAATGAAGATACATGAACTTTACTAAAAGGAGTGGGAGTTATATTTTCAGGATTTTGTTTTGCTTAGCTTTGTTTTGTTCTGTTTTTACAGATAAATATTCATGAAAAAAGATTTCAAGGTGGGAAAGAAGAGAATTGACATGGCCCACTGGCCCCAGGACCATCCCAGAAGGCAGAGCAAAGACACAAAGAGATTGGAAACTAAATGTTCTCCAAAGTGAAAATGGGGTAGTAATGGTGAAGAAATAAAGATACAGTATCACAAAATCCAAAACTAAAGAAAAAAAAAAGGCATAATCTAGTGAAATGTGAGAACTTCTAATAGAAAAAGAAATTTCAAGAAAATTACAGGAGTTGAGGACCAAAACAAACAGACACCATATTATTTATCTACACACAAATAGAATTAGATTTCCAACAACTTTTCATCAATAAGCACAATTCTAGACTATAATGAAGTAAGGTCATAAAAATTTGGGAGAAAAATGAAATTCGCTATCTGGACAAAATATAAATCAAGTCAAAGGGAGCAAAATATTGCATTTTCTTACAGGCCGAGACTCAGAAATGTTACTACCCAACAACCATTTCTGAAATAATTTCTTGAAAATGTAGTATGTAGTTAGGTAGGTAGATCAATAGATAATTAGATAGGTTTGAGATTTAAAACAAGGGTAGAAACAAAAACAAAGCTTGATTTAAAAGCTACATAATTTTTTTAAGTTTATTTTTATGTGCACACATGTGCTTAAGATGGGAGGGGCAGAGAGAGAGGGAGAAAGAGAATCCCAAGCAGGCTCCGCATTGTCAGCACAGAGCCCTGTGTAGGGTTCAAACTCATGAATCATAAGATCAAAACCTGAGCTGAAATCAAGAGTCGGATTCTCAACTGATAAAGCCACCCAGGTGCCTCAGGAAAGGATAAATAATTGTTGATTAATAATTTTAAAATATCAATTTGGCATTAAAACTTTAATTATTTTTTATTAAATAGTTTGAGGTAGAAAGAAAGTTTAAAACAGAAGCCAAGTTCTGGTAACAAGATTATTTCCTTCATTGGGAAAGTGCACTTATTAATTACTTTTAAATATTAATGAAAAACATATGTAAGTGTTGGTTAAATATTTAAGATAACTAAATAGGTATAGGATGCTTAATAAAAATATCTTTGAAGATAAGTTGTTGGAGGAAACATACAATAAGTAAAACGCGTAAGTAATTTACTCATATGCAGAAAATATACAACAGTCAATAAATTATTATAAAGAACACAAATGATTTAAAAATGAGGTTTACCCATAAATATGCACAAATATACATTTAGCGAACACAGTAAAGGTAAGCGTAACACAATTCTTTGAAAACAAAGACTCACAAATATTTTTTAATTGATTACAGATGTTAGAAAATCTTTCCTTTCCAAAAAAAAGGCAGAAAAAAGACTTAAATCTTTTGTTATGTGAACAGAGGCAGAAAAATCAGACAATTAAGAAAAAGAACAAAGCAGTATCAGCTGAAAAACAATTAAATATAAAAGATTTCAATGGGATACGAAGAGAGGAAAAATGAATAATTCAAGGACAAATATCTACCTTTATATACCTATAAATATATAACATAATATACCTCTGAAATTTATAACCACATACTGATAGAACTATGAAAATAAAGTATATAAGTGTACATGCTGGGCACTGTAATTCAAAATGGAATTTTTCTGGAGTATGTAACATAATAACTCAGATAGAGATGTCTTGAGGTATTTTTTATTCAATAACCTTCTTTTTGTAGGTTTCTTGTCAACTTTCTTCTACTCTTATGTTTTCATAAATGAACTACTAGATTTCAAGTTCCAACTTCCACAATTCTATCGCTAGAACAAATAATGATAATAACGAATGGCTGACTTTACAAGCATTTGTGTCACAGCAGTGGATAATCTGTCTTAAATATAGAAAGATTTGAGGCATCAATTATAGAAAAAATATGCAAATATCAATCTTATTTTTAAATATAATATTTATAAAGTAACAGAATGTATTAGAAAAAATTTACAAAAAATATGAAAATGAAAAGAAGGGGATATTAAGTGTTTGACCTACATTCCCAAATTTATTGACTGAAACCTAATAAGAATCCACAGTCTATTAAGACAATCTTCAATACATGTATTTAGTCTCTGTTTTCTTATTGTTGTTGCTTTTGTTTTGTTTGCTTTCTATATAATGATAGTGAAACATCCTATATAAAAGCAAATATCAATTCCAGAAAAACAAATAGATTCAGTGAATTAAGTCAATTAATATGCATAATGATTTACTGTACTTTAACTTAAAAATAAAAACTATCCAAATCACAGATGAAATTGATTTCAATTCTATTCTTGGAGTATAATTTTTCTATTTAAAGCTGACTTCCATCCTTACTGGTAGAGGAAATCCATGGAGAAAGCAGGGATTTTATACAGCACAGAAATTAGAACATACATTAAACTACAGACAGCTGCATAAATTGTCAACTCTTCCATATAACACCACTAAAAAAATACGCTGAAAATAAAATTTAAATTAAGCAAAAAGAAAAAGTCTGCTACCTATGGAATTTTACTGCTTTCCATTCAAACTGGATAATTCCTGAAGAAGAGCTCTGAGAGAGCATCATTATACATGTACACCTGCATTGCTAAAACTGCTTAAACACTATTACTTCTGGTGGCAATTCAACTGCAACAGCAGGTAGTTTATTTTTAATTGCATCTGGTGTTCTTAATGCTCTTTGTGACACAGAATCTGGTGCATAAGCCATTCCATACAACTATGCAATGTGAATATTTAAAACCATTAAGTACTTTTTTGCAGTCACTGGGTCTTATAACTAAACTATTTGCTCTGTTAAGGTGAACGCAGGTGTTTATAAACTCGTTTTCTAAAAAATGATTTTCAGTTTTTTCCATTTAACAAACATTTACTAAGCACAGCTTGTGTAAGAGAATTGAGAACATCAAGGGAATGTTGAGTATGGTTATCATGGCAAAGTTTCTAAACTCATGGTCCAATTAATACAGTAGATATATATCTTTCATGCTCATACTAGCAATGATCAAAAGTGCATAAAGAAAAGAACCATAAGAAACTAACCTCCAATATGAATCCACATCTGCTCTGCATTTAGGCATAAGTTACTAATATCAAACATGAATTACAATGACTGTAGCATTCACTTGAAAAAATACAATTGAATTATCACAAAATGATTCTGTGGATTTCTTTAGATACAGAATGGAAAGTGAGAGGCACCTGGGTGGCTCAGTTGGTTAAGCATCCGGCTTCAGCTCAGGTCATGCGTGATCTCATGGTCTGTGAGTTCAAGCCTCGCGTTGGGCTCTATGCTGACAACTCGGAGCCTGGAGCCTGCTTTGGATTCTGCAGCTCCCTCTCTCTCTCTGCCCTTTGCCCACTCACGCTCTGTCTCTTTCTCTCTCAAAAATAAACATAAAAAATAATTAAAAATTTAAAAAAAGTGATAGATTTATGAAAGCTGGGAGTTAGGACTACATTTTAGTATTATTACAAGTCTTGATTTCTCATTATTGAAGCATTCAGAACTTACTGAGGTTGATTAATTAGTAGCCTCAGAGAAAAACAGTTTATGAACTATAATGCCAACTCACTACATTGTTTTGTCTGTGAGTCCATTTTTAATAAATTTTTATAATATATTTAGCACAGGTCCTGGATATTATGTAATAACATATATTCCTTTCTTTTACATGTCTTAATTTACATGTCCTTCTTCCCGTCATTTTTGTCTAATCATTAAAAATTGTATAGACTTCACTCAGGACATGCATTTTTTTTTTTTTTTAGAACTTCTGTGTTCCTTTTCTTGAGACCATCTAAAATACTGAAGTAGAATTCACTGCATAAAATTTATATCATTTTTCTTTACAGGATCTCATGCCCCCGACTCTTATATTTTACCTCTAAATTGTCTGCAATTTTGAGGCTGTACTTTTTTTTAATGTTTATTTATTTATCTTGAGAGAGAGAGAATGAGAGACAGATAGTCTGAGTCAGTGAGCATAAGTCAGGTAGGAACAGAGAGAGAGGAAGAAAGAGAATTCCAAGCAGGCTCCACTGTTAACTCAGAGCCCTAGTGGGGCTCAAACCTACAGAACTGTGAGATTGTGACCTGAGCCAAAATCGAGTCAAACGCTCAACCAATTTAGCCACTCAGGGGCCCTGAGGCTATACTTTCGATAGCAATCTTCTTTTATGTGTGTAGGAATCTCAAACAATTAAATGCACAGATCAATTACTTCCCTGCAAAAATGATTATCTTACATTTATTTTCTTGGCTTTAATGGAGTCTGAATTAACTTCACAATATTCCTTTTGTCACATTTCTCTGAGTTTAAATTTATCTTTTTCAAATAAACTTATTTTTCTTATTTTATATAATACATATTTATAATAGAAAATGTAGGAAACCCAGAGAAATTGAATGGAAGAAATAAATTATGTAGTGCCCAACTATCTGGAACTGTTCCTTGTTACAGTTGGGCACACAAATTACCAATTTTTGCATGTGTGTACATGTACATTTAATTTTCTACTTTGTTGTGTTTTAAGTGAACTATACAAAATATCCAAGCTAATAATCCTGATTTTAAATATAGATTTGGTTATGACAGGTAAGATATGGCCTTTGTAGAAAATGCGAAAAAAGACAGAAATGTGTAAAATTGTTCATAACCTTCCATCCAAAGTATATTAAAAATTCTATATAGTTAGAGTTGCATGAAACAGTGTGACAAATATTTTGATTTCTAAAGAACATGAGTATATATAATATGATATATAAAATTTTCTACTGAGTCACCTAAGTACTTTTTGTTTTGTTTTCATTTATTTTCTTTTTATTATTTTTCAGCGGAGAAGATGGATAGACTACCTAATGGCAACTGATGCGGGTCACCAAATCATTCTTTATACACTCTTCCAACTATTACTTGTCAAAATTCCTTTCCAAAATATATTTAAAAATCAGCATCCCTATAGTTAAGATTTTAAATATTGAGACAAGAATAAAAGTCTACGGAACAGTTTTACATGTGTTATGAAATCAATTGTTTTTCTTTTCAGTTTTCCCTCAAACATCCTCTCTCCATAAATGCAGGTAAGACCTCAAACTGTGTTCATATTTGTAATGTAAGTGTCATTTGATGGCCATGTGGCTACACAGCATGAGGTAGCTATGATGAACCATGATGAAAAACGACAGGTGCAAAATGAGAAAAGTTTGCACACAACAACCTCTGCTTTATGAAGGCTTCAGGGTTACCCATCATCGGAGAACCTTGATCTGCTGTGGCTCAAAACAAGGAAGGGAGTCCACCTGTTTTGCCTGAAGCAATAATTAAGATCAAACAAAACATGCTTTGCAACAGTAAGACATGACAAGTAGGAGAGGAAAAGGCTTTTCCAGGAATGCCAATACAAGTCACTTTCTCCAAAAAAAGTCTAGGTTATTATCAAGTAAAGCGCTGTGTAATAACCCAGCGGCAACTCAGATTAAAGAAAAGCAGATATAAGCAGGTGGTAGAACAATATTTGCATTTCCACAGAATAAATAATTTTAAATATTCAGGCAAAATGAAAGGACAGAGAACTCATTAGTTTGAGCTATTTCCTATGGCCATGATATTTCCACATTTTCTATGGCAACTCGCTGAGCTTCAGGAAAAGCCTGAACTGGAGTCTATTTGTTAAATCGTAACTTTCAACATCTGACAGTTTGGCTAGTTGTAATGGGTTAATATTTTTTCTTACACATGACATGTATGTATATATACGTATAAGCATATGTGTGTGTATACACACATTCGTAAAATACCTATAATCACATGGTGCAATTTAGATGAGAGAGTTGCTTATATAAAGGATGCTTTAGCTGCATCTGTTTGATACATTAGAAAGCTGACCTAGTAACTGGCAGGCACAGTGAATGATTTCACTCCACCCCTCCCACCAACTGAAAATGTATTTAAAATGATCAATCCATATCCTCTACTTAATGAATCTTGTTTTTGTTGGGGCCAGAGAAATATGGATGGCAGTATTCTCTAAGACATAGCAAACTGCCTCAAAAGGAAGCAATCTCAAAACCCTACGCTTTTTATAGATTCTGAACAACTATGATAATTGGACCTAAGATAATCGGTGCCTGTGGACACACATAACCACCACGACAAATAACAGCATAATCTACTCAAGACCAATTAGAACCTAAAATCGGATGGCTTCAAATTCCAAAGTTTAAAAATAAATAATAAATCCCTAATGCAAAGCAACCATCACACTCTTCCTCTCACTTAGAAGATGGAAATCATAAAATATCTGCATAAATGAAATATGCCTATTGACTATTCATATTAATTATAATAGTAAACCAATACTTCCTAAAATTTTACTTAATTTAAATGTTAATAATGAAAATAATTTAATACAGTTTGAAAATATAGAAATAAAAATATTCTTCCATATTCCAATGCAGGCAAGAAGACATTCTGAGTATTGAGAGGAAGTTTCTTTTCAATATTTATCCATGAATAAGAATTATAATGTGTAAAGCACCCGTAAGAGTTGCTGGCATATTATAAAAACTTTGTAAGACTTTATATAAAAATTAATGAAAAAAGGGGCACCTGGGTGGCTCATTTGGTTCTGTGTCTGGCTCTTGATTTCAGTTCAGTTTGTGATCTCATGGTTTGTGAGATGGAGGCCTGTGTCCTCTGCGATAACAGCACAGAGCCTCCTTGGGATTCTCTCTCCCTCTCTCTCTTTGCCTCTCTCCTGCGTGTGCACATGCATGCTCTCTGTTGCTCTCAAAATAAATAAATGAACTTTTTAAAATATTTGAAAACAAAAATTAATGAAAAAAGTTTGCACACACCAACATCAGTTTTATGAACATTTCAGGTTTACCCATCAGCAAAGAACCTTGACCTACAATGGCTCAAAACAAGAGAGTCCATCTGTTTTCATTTATAGTTATAATCTTGAGACATATAGTGTTTGGCCATGTACTTTTTAACAAAAAGGCTTAACATCTGATTATAATCATTTTTATGAAAAAATAAAAGAACAGCACATAACATGCATACATATAAAAGGGTATAAAATGAAAAATTAACTTCACGCTAAGATTTTCAATCCCACTTAAGAGGCATAACCACTAACATATTTTCTTGTATCTCCTTCCACACAGATCCCTTATATACCTTACAAATGTATTCAGATGTATGTATACATGTTCATGCATGAATGTGCACATCATATTTAGACTAATTTTTCATTAAAACTCTGTATATTATAACCAGTGTATATTTACAAACCAGTTTGTCTTGGAGATATATGTACATGTATGTATGTATGTGTGAATTCATATTTAAATGAGTAAAATTCTCATCTTAGTAGGAACAAGAGAAGTAAATTATTATTCAGATACGTATCATTAACAGAAAAAAAACAAAACCTTACATCTAACTTTATACTTACTGGCCAAATACTGAACTATCCTCCCATAAATTCAAAAACAGGACCTGAGTATTCACTATCACTCCTCCAAAATTCAATTAGAGGAACTACAGAGTTAAACAAGAAAAAGAAATAAAAGTATGCAAATTTCAACCCAAAGAGTAAAGTTGTCAATATCATAAGATGACACCAGTGTTACAGAGAGAAGCCAAAATTCTCTACAGAAAAACTATGACTACTGATAAATAAATTTAGCAAAATGCTTGGATACAAGGTCACTGTATAAAAATGAGCCTGTATGTAGTTGGCAAACTGTGTTTAAAGAAGAGAGTAATTGGGGCCCCTGGGTGGCTCAGTTGGTTGAGGTCCGGCTTCGGCTCAGGTCATGATCTCACGGTTTGTGAGTTTGAGCCCCGCATCAGGCTCTGTGCTGACAGCTTGGAGCCTGGAGCCTGCTTCACATTGTGTCTCCCTCTCTCTCTGCTCCTCCCCTGCTTGTGCTCTGTCTCTGTCTCTCTAAATAAATAAATAAACATTAAAAAAAAAAGAAGAGAGTAAATATTTGAGCCTTTGTGGGCTGCTCAATTCTGTCACTGTAGCACTCCTTCAGTTTGTTCCACACTAGAAGATGCCATGAGCCTCTGCTGCTCTGAGCATGTGGTACTAATGTAGCATTGTGTCCTATTCACATATTTCTCAATAGTCCCTTGTCCCTACCTATTCTGATATTCAATCAGATTTGTTTATCTTGCAATATAATTCCACCTATAACATACTTCTAGATGTCCATTAATATTTCTGGTTAAATAGTAGTAGCTTTACCCATCTGCTGGTAATAATTCAGTGTTGTTGTTTTTTTTCCCCCTTTGGTATCATGCACAGTTACTTCCATTCATGTCAGGGATTTTAAGCAAGTGGGATATGTCATTTTAAAACCAGTAGTCCTGTCCATTGATTACTCATCCAGAAAAGCACTTCTGTTTGTCTAAAGGGAACTATGGTAAGAAATCCTCATTATCCAAGCTTCTGCCTGATTTTACAAGCACAGTTTGAGAAACTGAGGATTTTTACACTAAACAGGAATATCAACCCCGTATGAAGTACCAACATCCCTTTGTTGTTAATTTTGCTTAACACTTATAGGAAACTGATTGCAGGAGGCACTATCACGAAAACACTTTATTTGCAAAACTCTATTACCCCGAGACACTAGCTCTTTTACATGCGTATATTTTAGTGCCACAGTCATCACAGGGAAGAAATTAGGTCATACAGAACAGGTTCGCCCTAACTTCTAACTTTATGTACCATTTGACTTCATAAGAAAACATCAGCAGAAACTGTTCTAAGCATGCTAATAAACTCAAAGTTCCATCTTCTTTAAAGAGATGACATTAAAATAGTAATAGAAATCCATTCTGTCAATGGGAAACAGACAATGTTGGTTACCAGCAAAGGCATAGAAGACATGGTCCAATAAATCATTGACAACTATATTAACAGTAACAACTTCATCCAGTAGGCTACATACAGAGATTTTTATATATTTTATTATACATAAAATGCAAGGTTAAATGCTTTAATTTCCAGTCACAGCTCAACTGGCATGCATTCACTGAGCTTTGCCTGACCCTCTAGTTCTTTTATCATTCCATTCCACGAAGCTGAATCTACTCAAACTCAATGGTAAATTCAATATCTCTAAATTTCTAGGGTTAATGCTCACTTGAGACAGGAAGAAAGAAAGGGGCTGTGACCTATTATTCTGCAACTTTTCTTTCCCATCTTTTGAAACTCTCCTGAAAGACTATTTTTACTTAGTTCTTAAGATGTAGTGTCTATTAGGTTTCTCCACCATGTTGAATGATTTTTGTTCCTACTATTAAAGTTTCTATTCTGCTTCCTTTCATGGTCCCTGATGAGCCTGTATCAGGATCTTGTCTTCCTCCTGACAATCTGATCTCCAAGAAGCCTTACTATGGAACTGAAGCCATTCTTGTTAGACCTATCCAAGACCCATGTTATATTCTGGGTCAGATTACACCTAGACTTTGAAATGTGGCCTCACTTTCCTAATAAGAAATGTCTAATTTCAGTCTCAGGCTTCAAAGTAGGCATTATATAATAGTATCTTAACTTATAATAATCAATGCCTT